>NC_062554.1:62466912-62571319 GCF_016906955.1 Phacochoerus africanus | reverse complement strand
TTGGATCAATCACGCTTGACTGTCTACTATGATGGATAATCGCTTGACTGCTCTATCGATGGATGGATCCCCCCCCCACTGCTTGACTGACCACTGATGGAGAGATTACTCACGCTTGATTGACTCCTGAATGATTGGATCAATCGCGCTTGGCTGAATCCTGATCGATTGGATCAATCACGGTTGACTGACTCCTGATTGATTGTATAAATCACCTTGACTGACTCCTGATTGATTGGATCAATCACGCTTGTCTAACTACTGACAGATTGGATCAATCAGGCTTGACTGACTCCTGATTGATTGGATGAATCACGCTTGACGTACTCTGATGTATTGCACCAATCACGCTGACTGACTCTTGATTGATTGGATCAATCACGCTTGACGGACTCCTGATGGATTTGATCTATCACGCTTGACTGTATCCTTTTCATTTGGATCAATCACGCTTGACTGTATTTTGATTGTTTGGGGGGTTGCTGGGGCCTGTTCAAACAAGGCCTTTTGGTGCCAAAGCAGCCTTTTCACTGAGGGAGAACACGTTTGGTGTTGGTTTCAGGCTGCTGAGACCAGCAGCCAAGCAGCAGTGCCCACAGAACCAGAGACAGCCAAGACCCTCCTTGCCACTATGGGGAGCAGAGGGCTAGGTGAGCACTAGGCAAGCGTTGCTTTCTTGTGCAAAGAGGCATTGGGGTGGAGGTTTGTTCCCCGAGCACAGTTTTCCATTCCAGAATGCAGCTTCCAGAAGCGAGTTTTGTGCCGTTTCTTTGACAGGACCTAGGTCGATCTCTCCCTATTTGGCTCATGTTGGGTTGCTGTGGCCTGTGCAAACAAGGCCTTTTCCTGCCAAATCATCCTTCTCCCTGAAGGAGAACACGTTTGGGGTTGGTTGAAGGCTGCGGAGACCAGCAGCCAAGCAGCAGTTGCCATGGATTCCGAGGCAACCCAGATCTTCCTAGGCCCTATGGGGAGCATAGGGCTAGGTGAGAACTAGGCAAGTGTTGCTTTCCTGAGCAAAGACGCATTGGGGCTGAGGTTTGTTCCCAGAGTCTATTTTTCCTTTGCAGAATGCAGCTTCCAGGATCCATTTGTGTGCCGTTTCTGTGATAGGCCCTAGGTGGGTCCCTCCCTAGCTGGTTAAGGGTGGGTTGCTAGGGCCTGTGCAAGCAAGGCCTTTTCCTGCCAAATCAGCCTTCTCCGCAAAGGAGAACACGTTTGCTGTTGGCTTCAGGCTGCAGAGACCAGCAGCCAAGCAGCCGTGCCCATGGAGCCAGAGGCAGCCCGCCATGGCCGTAGGGGAACATAAGGCTAGGTGAGAAATAGGCAAGCATTGCTTTCCTAAGCAAAGACGCATTGGGGCTGAGGTTGGTCCCCCAGCAGAGTTTTCATTGGAGGAATGCAGCTTGACAGAATCCTGACAGATTGGATCAATCACGCTTGACTGACTCCTGATTGATTTCATCTATCAACCTTGACTGACTCCTGATTGATTGGATCAATCATGCTTGACTGTATTTTGATTGATTGGTGGGTTGCTGGGGCCTGTTCATCCAAGGCCTTTTCGTGCCAAATCATCCTTTTCACTGAAGGAGTAGACCTTTGATGTTAGTTTCAGGCTGCTGAGACCAGCAGCTAAGCAGCCGTGCCCACGGAGCCAGAGGCAGCCCGCCATGGCAGTATGGGGAACATAAGGCTAGGTGAGAAATAGGCAAGCGTTGCTTTCCTAAGCAAAGACGCATTGGGGCTGAGGTTGGTCCCCCAGCAGTGTTTTCAAGGCAGAATGCAGCTTGACAGTATCCTGAGAGATTGGATCAATCACGCTTGACTGACTGCTGATTGATTTCATCAATCAACATTGACTGACTCCTGACTGATTGGATAAATCACACTTGACCTACTCCTGATTAATTGGATCAATCACGCCTGACTGAATTATTTTAGTTTGGATCAATCACGCTTGACTGACTCTGATGGATTGCACCAATCACGCTTGACCTACTCCTGATGGATTGGATCAATAACGCTTGACTGTCTCCTGATGGATGGGATCAATCATGCTTGACTGACTACGGATGGATAGATTAATCACGCTTGATTGACTCCTGATGGATTGGATCAAAAACGCTTGAGTGACTCCTGATGGATTGGATCAATCACGCTTGACTGACTCCTGATTGATTGTATAAATCACCTTGACTGACACTTGTTTGAATGGATCACGCTTGACTGACTCCTGATTGATTGGATCAATTCGGCTTTACTGGCTCCTGATTGATTGAATCAATCACTCTTGACTGAATCCTGATTGATTGCATCAATCATGCTTGAGTGACTCCTGATTGATTGTATAAATCACCTTGAGTGACTCCTGATTGATTGGATCAATCACGCTTGACTTACTCCTGATGGTTTGGATCAATCACGCTTGACTGACTCCTGATGGATTGGATCAATCACGCTTGACTGACTCCTGATGGATTGGATCAATCACGCTTGACTGACTCCTGATGGATTGGATCAATCATGCTTGAATGACTCCTGATGGATAGATTAATCACGCTTGATTGACTCCTGATGGATTGGATCAACAACGCTTGAGTGACTCCTGATGGATTGGATCAATCACGCTTGACTGACTCCTGTTTGATTGTATAAATCATCTTGACTGACTCCTGAATGAATTGGATCAATCACGCTTGACTGACTCCTGTTTGATTGTATAAATCATCTTGACTGACTCCTGAATGAATTGGATCAATCACGCTTGACTGACTCCTGATGGATTGGATCAATCACGCTTGACTGTCTACTGATGGATGGGATCAATCATGCTTGACTGACCACTGATGGAGAGATTACTCACGCTTGATTGACTCCTGAATGATTGGATCAATCGCGCTTGGCTGAATCCTGATCGATTGGATCAATCACGGTTGACTGACTCCTGATTGATTGTATAAATCACCTTGACTGACTCCTGATTGATTGGATCAATCACGCTTGTCTAACTACTGACAGATTGGATCAATCAGGCTTGACTGACTCCTGATTGATTGGATGAATCACGCTTGACGTACTCTGATGTATTGCACCAATCACGCTGACTGACTCTTGATTGATTGGGTCAATCACACTTGACGGACTCCTGATGGATTTGATCTATCACGCTTGACTGTATCCTTTTCATTTGGATCAATCACGCTTGACTGTATTTTGATTGTTTGGGGGGTTGCTGGGGCCTGTTCAACCAAGGCCTTTTGGTGCCAAAGCAGCCTTTTCACTGAAGGAGAACACGTTTGGTGTTGGTTTCAGGCTGCTGAGACCAGCAGCCAAGCAGCAGTGCCCACAGAGCCAGAGACAGCCAAGACCCTCCTTGGCACTATGGGGAGCAGAGGGCTAGGTGAGCACTAGGCAAGCGTTGCTTTCTTGTGCAAAGAGGCATTGGGGTGGAGGTTTGTTCCCCGAGCACAGTTTTCCATTCCAGAATGCAGCTTCCAGAAGCGAGTTTTGTGCCGTTTCTTTGACAGGACCTAGGTGGGTCTCTCCCTATTTGGCTCAGGTTGGGTTGCTGTGGCCTGTGCAAACAAGGCCTTTTCCTGCCAAATCAGCCTTCTCCCCGAAGTAGAACACGTTTGGGGTTGGTTGAAGGCTGCGGAGACCAGCAGCCAAGCAGCAGTTGCCATGGATTCCGAGGCAACCCAGATCTTCCTAGGCCCTATGGGGAGCATAGGGCTAGGTGAGAACTAGGCAAGTGTTGCTTTCCTGAGCAAAGACGCATTGGGGATGAGGTTTGTTCCCCGAGCATATTTTTCCTTTGCAGAATGCAGCTTCCAGTATCCATTTTTGTGCCGTTTCTGTGATAGGACCTAGGTGGCTCCCTGCCTAGCTGGTTAAGGGTGGGTTGCTAGGGCCTGTGCAAGCAAGGCCTTTTGCTGCCAATTCAGCCTTCTCCCCGAAGGAGAGCACGTTTGGGGTTGGCTTCAGGCTGCAGAGACCAGCAGCCAAGCAGCCGTGCCTACGGAGCCAGAGGCAGCCCAGACCCGCCATGGCCGTATGGGGAACATAAGGCTAGGTGAGAACTAGGCAAGCGTTGCTTTCCTGAGCAAAGACGCATTGGGGCTGAGGTTTGTTCCCCAGCACAGTTTTCCTTGGCAGAATGCAGCTTGACAGAATCCTGACAGATTGGATCAATCATGCTTGAATGACTCCTAATGGATTGGATCAATCACGCTAGACTGTCTCCTGATGGATTGGATCAATCATGCTTGAATGACTTCTGATGGATAGATTAATCACGCTTGATTGACTCCTGATGAATTGGATCAACCACGCTTGAGTGACTCCTGATGAATTGGATCAACCACGCTTGAGTGACTCCTGATGGATTGGATCAATCACGCTTGACTGACTCCTGATTGATTGTATAAATCACCTTGACTGACTCCTGATTGATTGGATCAATCACGCTTAAGTGTATCCTGATTGATTGGATCAATCACGCTTCACTGACTCCTGATTGATTAGATCAATCAAGCTTGACTTACTCCTGATTGATTGGATCAATCACGCTTGACGGACTCCTGATGGATTTGATCTATCACGCTTGACTGTATCCTTTTCATTTGGATCAATCACGCTTGACTGTATTTTGATTGTTTGGGGGGTTGCTGGGGCCTGTTCAAACAAGGCCTTTTCGTGCCAAATCAGCCTTTTCACTGAAGGAGAACACGTTTGGTGTTGGTTTCAGGCTGCTGAGACCAGCAGCCAAGCAGCAGTGCCCACAGAGCCAGAGACAACCAAGACCCTCCTTGGCACTATGGGTAGCAGAGGGCTAGGTGAGCAATAGGCAAGCGTTGCTTTCTTGTGCAAAGAGGCATTGGGGTGGAGGTTTGTTCCCCGAGCACAGTTTTCCATTCCAGAATGCAGCTTCCAGAAGCGAGTTTTGTGCCGTTTCTTTGACAGGACCTAGGTCGATCTCTCCCTATTTGGCTCATGTTGGGTTGCTGTGGCCTGTGCAAACAAGGCCTTTTTCTGCCAAATCAGCCTTCTCCCCGAAGTAGAACACGTTTGGGGTTGGTTGAAGGCTGCGGAGACCAGCAGCCAAGCAGCAGTTGCCATGGATTCCGAGGCAACCCAGATCTTCCTAGGCCCTATGGGGAGCATAGGGCTAGGTGAGAACTAGGCAAGTGTTGCTTTCCTGAGCAAAGACGCATTGGGGATGAGGTTTGTTCCCCGAGCATATTTTTCCTTTGCAGAATGCAGCTTCCAGGATCCATTTGTGTGCCGTTTCTGTGATAGGCCCTAGGTGGGTCCCTCCCTAGCTGGTTAAGGGTGGGTTGCTAGGGCCTGTGCAAGCAAGGCCTTTTCCTGCCAAATCAGCCTTCTCCCCGAAGGAGAACACGTTTGCTGTTGGCTTCAGGCTGCAGAGACCAGCAGCCAAGCAGCCGTGCCTACGGAGCCAGAGGCAGCCCAGACCCGCCATGGCCGTAGGGGAACATAAGACTAGGTGAGAACTAGGCAAGCGTTGCTTTCCTGAGCAAAGACGCATTGGGGCTGAGGTTTGTCCCCCAGCACAGTATTATTTGGCAGAATGCAGCTTGACAGAATCCTGACAGATTGGATCAATCATGCTTGACTGACTCTGTTGGATTGCAGCAATCACGCTTGACTGACTCCTAATGGATTGGATCAATCACGCTAGACTGTCTCCTGATGGATTGGATCAATCATGCTTGAATGACTCCTGATGGATAGATTAATCACGCTTGATTGACTCCTGATGAATTGGATCAACCACGCTTGAGTGACTCCTGATGGATTGGATCAATCACGCTTGACTGACTCCTGATTGATTGTATAAATCACCTTGACTGACTCCTGATTGATTGGATCAATCACGCTTAAGTGTATCCTGATTGATTGGATCAATCACGCTTCACTGACTCCTGATTGATTAGATCAATCAAGCTTGACTTACTCCTGATTGATTGGATCAATCACGCTTGACGGACTCCTGATGGATTTGATCTATCACGCTTGACTGTATCCTTTTCATTTGGATCAATCACGCTTGACTGTATTTTGATTGTTTGGGGGGTTGCTGGGGCCTGTTCAAACAAGGCCTTTTGGTGCCAAAGCAGCCTTTTCACTGAGGGAGAACACGTTTGGTGTTGGTTTCAGGCTGCTGAGACCAGCAGCCAAGCAGCAGTGCCCACAGAACCAGAGACAGCCAAGACCCTCCTTGCCACTATGGGGAGCAGAGGGCTAGGTGAGCACTAGGCAAGCGTTGCTTTCTTGTGCAAAGAGGCATTGGGGTGGAGGTTTGTTCCCCGAGCACAGTTTTCCATTCCAGAATGCAGCTTCCAGAAGCGAGTTTTGTGCCGTTTCTTTGACAGGACCTAGGTCGATCTCTCCCTATTTGGCTCATGTTGGGTTGCTGTGGCCTGTGCAAACAAGGCCTTTTCCTGCCAAATCATCCTTCTCCCTGAAGGAGAACACGTTTGGGGTTGGTTGAAGGCTGCGGAGACCAGCAGCCAAGCAGCAGTTGCCATGGATTCCGAGGCAACCCAGATCTTCCTAGGCCCTATGGGGAGCATAGGGCTAGGTGAGAACTAGGCAAGTGTTGCTTTCCTGAGCAAAGACGCATTGGGGCTGAGGTTTGTTCCCAGAGTCTATTTTTCCTTTGCAGAATGCAGCTTCCAGGATCCATTTGTGTGCCGTTTCTGTGATAGGCCCTAGGTGGGTCCCTCCCTAGCTGGTTAAGGGTGGGTTGCTAGGGCCTGTGCAAGCAAGGCCTTTTCCTGCCAAATCAGCCTTCTCCGCAAAGGAGAACACGTTTGCTGTTGGCTTCAGGCTGCAGAGACCAGCAGCCCATCAGCCGTGCCCATGGAGCCAGAGGCAGCCCGCCATGGCCGTAGGGGAACATAAGGCTAGGTGAGAAATAGGCAAGCATTGCTTTCCTAAGCAAAGACGCATTGGGGCTGAGGTTGGTCCCCCAGCAGGGTTTTCATTGGAGGAATGCAGCTTGACAGTATCCTGACAGATTGGATCAATCACGCTTGACTGACTCCTGATTGATTTCATCAATCAAGCCTGACTGAGTCCTGATTGATTGGATCAATCACGCTTGACTGAATCCTTTTTGTTTGGATCAATCACGCTTGAATGAATCTTGATTGATTGGTCGGTTGCTGGGTCCTGTTCAAACAAGGCCTTTTCATGCCAATCCAGCCTTTTCAATGAAGGAGAACACGTTTGGTGTTGGTTTCAGGCTGCTGAGACCAGCAGCCAAGCAGCAGTGCCCACAGAGCCAGAGACAGCCAAGACCCTCCTTGGCACTATGGGGAGCAGAGGGCTAGGTGAGAACTGGGCAAGCGTTGCTTTCCTGTGCAAAGACGCATTGGGGCTGAAGTTTGTTCCCCGAGCACTGGTTTTCTTTGCAGAATGCAGCTTCCAGAAGCGAGTTTTGTGCCGTTTCTTTGACAGCACCTAGGTGGGTCTCTCCCTATTTGGCTCAAGTTGGGTTGCTGGGGCCTGTGCAAACAAGGCCTTTTCCTGCCAAATCAGCCTTCTCCCGAAGGAGAACACGATTGGGGTTGGTTTCAGGCTGCGGAGACCAGCATGCAAGCAGCAGTTCCCATGGATTCAGAGGCAACCCATATCTTCCTAGGCCCTATGGGGAGCAGAGGGCTAGGTGAGAACTGGGCAAGCGTTGCTTTTCTGAGCAAAGATGCATTGGGAATCAGGTTTGTTCCCCAAGCACAGTTTTCCTTGGCAGAAATCAGCTTCCAGGATCCATTTGTGTGCCTTTTCGGAGATAGGCCCTAGGTGGGTCCCCCCTAGCTTGTTAAGGGTGGGTTGCTAGGGCCTGTGCAAGCAAGGCCTTTTCCTGCCAAATCAGCCTTCTCCCCGAAGGAGAACACGTTTGGTGTTGGCTTCAGCCTTCAGAGACCTGTACCCAAGCAGCCGTGCCTACGGAGCCAGAGGCAGCCCAGACCCGCCATGGCTGTATGGGGAACATAAGACTAGGTGAGAACTAGGCAAGCGTTGCTCTCCTGAGCAAAGACGCAATGGGGCTGTGGTTTGTCCCCCAGCACAGTATTCCTTGGCAGAATGCAGCTTGACAGGATCCTGACGGATTGGTTCAATCACGCATGACGGAATCCTGATGGATTGGATCAATCACGCTTGACTGACTCCTGATTGATTGGATCAATCATGCTTGACTGACTCCTGATTGCTTGGATCAATCACGCTTGACTGACTCCTGATTGATTGGATCAATCACGCTTGACTGAATCCTGATTGATTCGATTAATTACGCTTGACTGACTCCTGATTGATTTGATCAACCACGCTGAGTGACTCCTGATTGATTGGATCAATCACGCTTGAGCTGTCTCATGATTGATTTTATCAATCAGGCTTGACTGACTCCTGATTGATTGGATCAATCACTCTTTACTGAATCCTGATTGATTGGGTCAATCACGATTGACTGACTCCTGATTGATTGGGTCAATCTCACTTGAGTGAATCTTGATTGATCTGATCAATCACGCTTGACTGAAGACTTTTTGTTTGGATCAATCTCGCTTGAGTGTAGTTTGATTGATTGGCATTGTTCAGTATCCTAAGGATCCAGCATTGCTGCCATGTCTTATTTGGTCTTGGACACGGCTCAGATTGTGCATTGCTGTCCCTGGAATTTCTGTAGTCAAATCCTCATGCAAGGCCATGGGAGGCTGAAAGTGTTACTGTCCCTGTTTTGCAGACAGTGTTACTGAGGCTCTGCCAGGTGAATATGCATGATGTCATACATCAAGGAAGCATTGTGGTGGTGCTTGCATGGTTACCCAGACCTGACATGTGGAAAAGTCTGGATCTGTCCACTGCAATGCAAGTCTTTTTGAGATGATATGTACTCCCAGCCACAGACATTTGTCCCCTGGTGTCCTCTGACCAAGGCCACATATATTCCAAGCTCCATCGGCACTGACACACAAGTCGGCCTGCCAGCGGTTTGCAAGTTTGCCTAAACCCCATGCATGGTTTTGGTTCTGGGTGGCTAATGCTTTTGTCATGGAGCAGTCCTTTTCTTTAGAGGCTATCAAGCAAAAACCAAAAAACCGTTTGGAGGACTAGAATACCATATGTGTGAAAGGAAAGATATGAATACATGTATTCCTCTTCCTATACTTCTGTAAACTGAACACATATGGTTTTCCTTAAACATGCTGAAAATGGCCTCTACCTAGGAAGATGCCAAGAAAAATGGTACCAGTGGAATTCAGTTCTAGCAGGCAGGGACTTTTGGTTCAAACTCCATTTTTGGACCTTTGACCTATTTGGATCCCTTGCCTGTGAAAAGAAAAAGGACAAGAATGTCAAATCATTGGCTCCTCCTTAATGAGTCATCTTCTGAAAAATCAACCCATTCAAATGGTACAACCAGCCTCTCCACCAGTCTTTTGGACAACAGGCACCCTGGATTTCCTCTTTTTTTTTTTTAAATGGGAACCCATTGACATGCCCACTGTCACTAATTTCATAGGAAAACATGTCCATAGCTAACGTCTCTATTCCTTTTCCTCACCCCCACCACAACTCGGTTCTAAGGCTTATGCATGAGTCCATCCATCTCTCTGTCCACCCCTTTTGCCATCCACACAGAGGTCACAGAGCACCCATGCAGACTGACCCTTAGCCCTTCCATGAGCAACTGTGCTCTCTGGTCCTGGTGGAGGGTCTTCCCATTCTTTGGAGCCGTATTTCTTTGCACGAACCACAACTTTTTCAAGAACTAACAGGGAGTGGGTCATTCTCTTCTTTCTATGATGACCAATAAAGGCCACACTGTACATCCATATGTACATGATGATAGCATTTCAGTGGATAACATTCTTCTGATAAAATTCACTTACTAACTTATGCCCTGGGCAAAGATGCAAAGATTCCTTACTTCACTGCCTCAATACCAATAGGAGGGCAAGTGTATCTTTTTTAAAAAGCATTTATTTTGACTTTTAAGGTCCTCATCCATGGCATGGGGAAGCGCCTAGGCTAGGGGTCAGTTCGGAGCTACACTTGCCCACCTAAGTCATGGCCACAACCATGCCACACAGGATCCGAGACGCATCTGCAAACTCCCACTGAGCAAGGCCAGGGATCAAACCCACTTCCTCATGGAGAGGACTTAGGTCCATTACTGCTGAGCCACAAGGGGAACTCCGTTTGGATGACCTACCCTTTTGCACTTTTTGAAGTGGGAATATACGAATGTATGAGTTTCAGGAAAACCTAATGCACCCTACTGGTGGACAAATTCTGAGGTCGACTGAATTGCCACCAGCCAGATCCTTGTCCAAATGGGATCCTGACACCCAGCAGAACCAGGGCACTGCCTGACCATCTAGGTTGGCACGTGGCCCCATCAAGCTCCAGGTGGCAATCCACCCTTTGCTCGCCCCAAAGGCAGTGCTCAGGAGAGTTCACAGAGGAAGGGGCAGAGCCATCTCTAGAACCTGGTGGGCCGCCCCCTCCCCCAGCCCTAAAGGCCATCTGCCCTGGTTGCCAGGCACCTGCGTGTTTGGGCAGCAGAGTTCCGTGGGGTCAGTTTTGGCCCATGGTCAGAGGCAGAGCTGTGGTCCCTGTGGGGCTGGAGAGGGCCTGCTGCGTGCTACCAAAATTTTTTGGCTGCCAGCCCTGGAGTTCCTGTGGACACTCTCCTGGTGGTGTTGGACACCTTGAAAAGAGTTCTGTGTTTCCTGGGTCTTCCCTGGGACACCCCACTCTGGGCCTCTCTGCTGGTCTTGGTTGTCCAGAGCGGGCATGATTTCAGAAGAGGAAGAGAGCTGGCTGAGAGGGGTTCTGGCTGGGCTGAAGTCTACAGAAAGGCTGAGGGAAAATTGGATGCATGGCCCGAGGGCTTGAAGCCCTCCAGCCACCCGCTGCATAGGCCAGCACCCCCAACTTGCCAAGCCCGTGCTTGGTGGCACTTCATCACATCCCCAACAGGTCATCTCCCAACAGGGAGCCCTCTCACCTGTGCTGTCTTGGGCTGAAGTGGGCTTACATTCAAGGACAGATCCTATCCCTTGGAGCCATCTCAGAAGCCTACCAAGCCCAAGGGGCCAAGGCCCAAAATGCCTTGGAAACATCCCAGGAGAAGGTCCACCACCTCCAGGAGAAACCCATGTTTGGGCTGAAGGAAAACATTCATCTTCTGCCATGTCTGCAAAGGCTCTGCCAGGAAATGGAGGGATGGAAGCAGAGAATGTGGGTCCTGAGGGGACAAAAATATGTGTGTGAACATTTATACACACAGAGGTGTGGGTCCTGGAGGAGAAAGGGATCCAGCTGCCATCTCTGGCTGAAAGCACCCTGAAGACAATCCATTGGCCTAAGCCTTGGGAAGCAGAAGGAACACGACTTGTGGACAATGACTGCCCACCGGCACGGCTGCCAGAATGCCAAAGGAAGCTTCTCATGCATGCTTGGCACTGCAAATTGCCCTTACAAAAGCATGAAGATTACACCAAGGCCATCTCCAGAGAACTGCCTGAAGACCATCAGATGAATGGAGAGCTTGTGGGACAAGGACAAAGTCTACTAACTGAGTGCACATCCTTACAGGTGGAGAACTCTCAGCTGGAAAGGGAGATTCAGGAGTTTTGGCTCCACGTCGGGATGCTGCCCCAATTACATGAAGAGCACCTCAAGGAACTCCTGAGAAGATCCATTGAGGAGGAGGCTCGTGGCCTCACCTTACAGAAGAAATGCCCCCAGGTGTTCAGACGCTTGGGCTCTCTGCATCAACAGGGCAGAGTCTACAAGAAGATAGCAGAAGACACGGTCAGAGAGGTGGCCAGGACCACTGTCTCTTACCAGAATGAGATCCTCTTCTAGGAGGCTAGAGCCCACACAAGAGGGATGGCAGCTCTGTGGGCTGAGAGACAGCTCCTGGAGCTCAGAAGGGGAAATGCTGCCATGAAACAAAGGCTGGCCCACCTCCAGGTTGAGCTCCAGCCTTTCCCAAGCAGGGCTGTGGCACCTACTTTTCCACACACGGCCCACATATGCCTGCAATTCCCAGGGCACCCCCTTGCTCCTCAGCTTCCACAGGAAGCAGGAAGTTTGCACCAAGAGGGCTCGGGCTCCCCAAGTCCCACCCAGGTTGGATGCCATGCTCAGACCAGCTGGGTCTCAACACACAGAGCCACACCGAGACCTACACCTGTGACATCGCCCTAGACAAGGAGAGTGGATTTCTCCCTTTTCAGTCCAACTGCTCTCTCTAACTGATGCTCTCCCTCCTCCCAGTTACGTTTGCTGGCACCAGTGTGTCTCATCAGGATTGGCTCAACAAGGGATTCATTTCATATCATTCTCAGGAATACCTGCATTTCAGGTTCCTGGGCCCTCACATTGAACATGGATAAGGACTGTATTTTGATTCCAATCAAAGGTCCCCTTTGCACTAAACCATTGTGGCTGTCTCACATTGATCCTTTCAACTCACAAAGCTTCCTTGAATAGGAGAGGAATTGGGAGGAACTGGTCAAAGGAACATCATCTTCCCCTCCTGCATTGTCCCTGTGTTATTGTTTTGTTTTGTGGTTGGTGTGTTTTGTTTTACCGATACCAAAGAAGGCCAAACAAACCCCCCAAACCCAAAGCCTTCTGATGCCTTGCCCTCCCTTTCCCTTGGCACCATGGAGGCCTTCCCCAATCTGGCTCTGAGCATCCAGGGGCTTCTGTGGAGATCTCCAACCCTGGCTTCTTCCTTCCTTGGGGCACCTGCACTGGCCGTTCTGGCTGCTGGCCTCTCCCCATGGCTGGAGCTGTATCATCCAGCCTCAGCTCAAAGGCCACCTCCTCCAGGAAGCCTTCTCTGGCCACCATGCTGAAAGGGGTGGTCCCCCACCACGGAGGCACTCCCTAGCACACAGGGCCTTCAGTGCACACATGCTGGCCAACATCATCCCCGTGGATCTTTTCTGATGGCTTGAGGGTCTGTTGTGACAGGTGACCTCCAACGGGATGGCAGCCTGCAGCTCTGTGGGGCTGGGACCTTGTCAGCCTTGGCGAAACCTTCAGCCCAGCATGCAGGACAGAGGGGAGGTGGGAAATAGGCAGGGCCCACATGGACAGAGGAAGGCGGTTTTGAAAAATGCTTGGACCTGGGGAATTCCATCTCGACCCCAGGGCCTAGATGAGGACACCAGGGAACACTGTGATCCAGGTGGATCAAACACTACCAGGCCCACCTCAGAGGCACTCCTCAAGTGCAGACCAGAAAGGAGAGCAGAGCACTCCAGGGTGGGGTCCCCTGTGTCTATCAGCCTGTCCCATTCCTCCCCTCACCACCTCCACAACCAGCATCCACCTTCCTCTCACAGCTCTAACATCTGAGAAGAAAGCTCATGAGCTAGATTAGAGTGGAATCCTTGGAGGGAATTGGAGAAGGCTCACAGTGACTCCTCAAGGAGAAGATGTGCCTTTCTCTGGTGAGATGATGTTATGCTCTATCAGATTGATGATCATACATTTACATGTGTGTGTGTGTGTGTGTGTGTGTGTATAGATTTATTAGATCACAGAGGAGTATGGATACACATATGCTTGTACCTAAAGTTAAAAGTCAATGAATACAATACACCATATGTATGTTAGGATGTCATATATATTCCTTTTCCCCAGAAGAAGTTCAGTGTCCTTTCAAAGCAAACCACTCTGTAGTTGACAGCCAGAGCCTGAAGGGACTAGGCATTTTTTCCTTTTTTGGCTGTACTTGCAGCATGCGGAAATTTGGGGCCAGAGGTAGTGTCTGAGCCAAATGTGCAGCCTAGGCTAGAGTTATCAAGAGAAATGCTGGATCCTGGACCCCTTGCTCTCGTCCAGGGATAGAACCAGCAATGCTGCAGAGACACGCCTGATTGTGAATCCACTATTCCACAGAAGGAACACCTCATGACCTGTTTTGAGAACAAGTATATTTGGCCCACCAAGGAAGGGTTCCATGACGTTCTGGCTGGGATCACTTCTCAAAGGAGAGCTCAAGAAGGCATGGGAGTAAACACCCTAGCTTGTGTCCCAGTCACTACCAGGGATGCACCAGAGGATCCAGGTCCTGTGGTCAGGTGTGGAAATGCACACAAAACCACCCACCTCTCATAGCAGCCATCTGTGTGTTGCAATGGTTCCCATTCGTCGCATGGGGAACCTTAGGCTGGGGGCCATGACCCTGTCCTGGGAACAGGTAACCCGTGGGTGGCAAGGCCACAATGAGATGACAGAAAGCATGCCTCTGGAACCCATGCTCCAAACCAAGTCTCTAAAAGTGGGTTACATGAGAAGCAGGATCATTCCCCCAATGTCTCTCAACTTAGGGTTGTCTGTGTTTGGTAGAACCCATGGCATATGGTAGATCCCAGTCCAGAAGTCTTTCAAACCTATGCCACAGAAGTTCCCATCATGGCTCAGCAGAAGGGACTCTGAATAGTAACCATGATGGCATGGTGTCAATCCATGGCATCGCTAAGTTGGGTGAGGATTTAACATTGCCGTGACTTGTGATTTGGGTAATGGACATGGCTCAGATCTGGCATTTTTGTCCCTGTAGTATCTGCCCACAGTTGCAGCTTTGATTCCACCCACAGCCTGGGACCATCTAGTTGCCGTGTGTGTGGCCTAAGAGTGTGAATAAAATCCAAAATATATGAACCACACTAGAAACCCGAGCCATGGCACTGACAACTCCAGATCCTGAACCTGCTGTGCCATCAGTGAACTGCTTCCTATCTGTACAAAAGCAATGTTTTTGGTCCTACTCTACATGCACAAAATCAGATAACCTTGGGTCTGTATCCTTTACTTCACCACCAACAACATGTGGACAGCTAGTCCTTGAAAATGGTGATAGAAATGGTGCTCACCCAACCTCATCATTTGCAACACACTTTAGGACTTGCTCTCTCATCATCTACCAGGTTTCATTCAAGGAAAGCCAAGGAAGGGTAAGGCTGAATCACCAATGACAGTGAAGTCAGTCACCTTATGGTAACATCAAGTGCTCCACATACCCATCAAACAAATGGATTCAACATGGTTCACACTACTCTACTGTCAAACCCAACCAAGGAGCCAATGCACTTGATCAATGATTCTAGCCCAACAGCTTTTACTATCTTTCTTATTTCACTGAGGTATCTGGGGACTTAACCAGCAACCATCAGTAATTCATTCAGTCTGAGTAAGTATGTTACTGATGACACTTGCCAAACAGCGACCTTAATTGAAAGATGAATAAAAACCATGGTTCTTTCCCTCAGGATGCTGACCACTGAATAAAATGCACACACACACATACATTCATACAAACAAACACACACACACACACACACATGCACACACTCACGCACAATGCACCTCAAGAAAGGACTAAACATCTGAGACAGCTACAAAGATACTGCTACGGAAGATCAGGGAAAAAAGCTGTTGCTTATAGAAGGCACAAAGGATTTTTTCTCCTGTATCAGACCTGCTGATTCCAAAGAGTGTGAATTCATTTTATTCACACTCTCTCTCCCCCAGAACCTCTCACTGACCATTTTCCTTCCATGGACCTCAGGATATCTTGAATTATTGCTGAAAGGTGACTGATGATGCCTCCCAATCAACTTTATGGACCTCTTTTTGTCTGCACACAGATTAGATGTTGGCTGCCCCATTCTTTCTTCAAGGGCCATCCCCTTGCCTCTCTCCCTCTTTCATATGACCTGACCCAAGCACTACCTCCATCCCAAGCGAGACCAAAATGCACCCCCTGGAATACCTTAGGAAAGCTAACACAAATATCAACCAAAACATATGAAAACACACTGATTCCATACCTACATATACACAGACAGACACACAGAAACACATAAATAGAAGCAATGTTGGAAAATAGTAAGCAAGTTCCAAAAGGAACAGACTTTTCCAAACGTGCCATCTAGGAACAAACCTCCAAACACAGAGCCAGTGAGGAAGCAAGCCATACAAACAACCAAGCACCAAGCACCAACCCCAGAGGTGCAGACCTTCCCAAATTCGAGCCCACGCTGGGAATGCTTCTCATTGACCCTCTTTGAAGACACCAGCTTCCCAGAGAAATGACAGCCTGACCTGGATATGGGCTCCTGAGGAAAGCGGAGACAACCTACTTCATGAACTGATGTGCAGAGGGACAAGCAGACTGTGAACTGACAATGATGAGACCAGGACACCAGCATCCAGGGAAGAAGAGAATCCATGGAGGATTCCTGATCAGGCAAATGTGAAAAAGGGGCTTCAGGCTCTTGTAGGGCCCAGCCTGCCCATCCCACATACAGCCCCGTGAACCCAGGGGACCTGGAGGTTGCCCCTGGCCAGGTTAAGTCCAGCCTGGGCTGCTGGGGTGCCCTGAGCCACACTGTGGCAGAGCCTACTGCCAAGCAGGCACCACCCCATCCGAGGTCAGCATCCAGGGGGGCTCCTCTGAGCCGTGGGACTCCGGGAAACCAAAATAGCCAAACACATCTTGACATTGGTCCAGCCGAAACGCCTACAGCCCCACTGGGAAAAGGGAGCAAACAGATGAGGGCAAAAGAGAGGCACAGAGGCTGACCAACTTCCACAAAGGGACCTCTCCTCACCTGGGACCAGGCGGGAGGCACCCAGTGGAGCTCCTGAGGACAGGAGGCCAAAGGCCAGGCCCACTGGGGAGGTGACAGCACTGCCAGCTGCCTGACTGCCGCCCTGGGGGATCTGAGAGAGATCCCTGCAAGCCAGAGGAGGGACCCGAGGCTAGAGGAGGCAACAGGAAGGTGGAGGAGACAGAAGGAGAGAAGGGAGTGGACCCAAACCCAACAGGGCATTGCCCGCAGGAGGAGAGGACTGCCACACAGAGTGAACTATGGAGGCACCCGATTAGCTTGGTGACCTGCCCTGATCGACAATGCCTTGCTGCCTGCTGGGGCTTGGGGAAGATAGGTGAGGGATGGTCAGCATCCTGGATCCCCAGCTGGGGCCCTGCCCAGGGCCAACTGAGAGATGGGAGAGTGTGGCTTGACTCCTCTCTGGCTCATACCTCCAGCTCCAGCTCCTGGGCAGGCAGACAGCAAGAGAGCACCGTGACCCACCACACTATTGGGTCCACTCAGCAGGAGTCATATGCCCACAGGCAGCACAGCCAGCCAGCAAGGGGGTGGGTCTTAGAGCACAAAAGGAAAGCTCACAGGGGGTGGAACCAGGGTCTAAGACTCCTGATGCCTTAGGCCTGTATCCTGAACTTCAGCACCAAAACAACGTGGACAGCCAGTGCCTGGAAAAGGTCCCCAGCATTGGTGTTCAACCAACCTCAACATTTGAAACACATATTCAGACACTTGCCCTCCAAGCATCTACCAGGTTTCATTCAAGGAAAGCCTAGAAAGGGCAAGGGTGAATCACCAATGACAGTGCAGTCAGTCACCTTATGGTACCATCAAGCACTCCACATACCCATCAAACAGAGTCTACAAGGGTCACTCTACTCCATGGTCAAAGCCAACCAAGGAGCCAATGCACTTGATCAATGGTTCTAGCCCTACAGCGAAAGTTGTTTTTCTGTTTTCATTTGTGAACTTGGGGCCTAAATCAGCAACCATCAATCAGTCATTCCTTCACCATAAGTGTTGTTTTACAGACCCCTTGTGCCAAACACAGTCCACAATTCAAAGATGAATGAAACCATGTTTCCATCCCTCAGGAAGCTGACCACTGTCTGCCACGAATAAAGAAACCAAGAAATAAAATCATGATATTGCTCAAGATAGGACTACATCCTGGAGACAGCTACATAGATACTGCTCCCATCATTCAGAAACAAAACAAAACAAAACAAAACAGGAGTTGCTTGCAGAAGGCACGAAATATTTTTCACATCTAACAGAACTGCTGATCCAAGGAGTGTGGGTTCCTTTTTTTTCATACTCTCTCTCCCCCAGGATATCCCACTCACTGTTTTCCTTCCATGGACCTCAGACTCTACTGATTTCTTCCTGGAATGTGACTAATGGATCCCTCCCAATCCCCTTGATGGGCCTTGCTTTCCTCCATACACAGCTTAGATATTGGCTGCCCCATTATTTCATCAAGTGTGATCATCTCTCAAATTTCATCTTTCCTATGACCTGACACAACCGCTAACACCATCCCAACCAAGATCACAATGAACCCCATTGGAAAACCTTAGGAAAGCTAACACAAATTCCACGAACCATATATGAAAACCCATTGATTTTATACATACATACCTACATTCATACATTCAGACATAAATCAATAAATAAAATCAATTCTTCAAAATATCAAGCAAGTTCCAAAAGCAACAGACTGTTCTCAAAGTACCTTCTACACAAAAACTTATCAAATGCCCCAATGTGCAAACACTTAGCAAGTAAAGGAGCAAGCCTGACAACTAACCCACCACCAACCAGCAAACTCAGATTTCCACATTCTCCCAATTTCGAACACTGGCAATGATTTTCAATGATGTTGGGGAAAACAGTTTCCAAAATAAACCACAGCCTTCCCAGGATATCAGCTCATGAGGAAAGTGGAGAACTCTTCCTTCATTCACTGATATGCAGAGATTCCAGCAGAATATTAACTGGCAATGATGAGACTAGCAAACCAGGATCCACAGCTGAAGAGGATCTGTCACGGATTAATGCTCATGCATGTTTGAAAAGGAGGCTTTGTGTACTAGTGGCGCCCAGCCTTCCCATCCTGAAAACAGGCCTGGGAAACCTGGGGACCTGAAGTTTTTCCCCATGCAGGTTCAGACCAGCCAAGCCTCCCAGGAAGACCTGTGCCTCCACCTGCCTGTCTGCAGCCACACCAGGCCTCCTCTCTCCATCTTTGAGCAGAAAATTCATAGCTCATGTATTAAGCTGATGTTCCCTTCCCTTGTTTTTACATATCTGTTAGAGGATTTTGATTTATGGTTACCTTGGGTTTCATATATGTTGATCTATAACAATGTCCAGTTGTTTTAAACGGATACTCATTGAAGTTCAAATAAGTTCTAAAAGATCTACTGTTGTACATCCTCCCCCATATTTTCTGTTTATGATGTCCTCTTTTCCATCTTCTTATCTGTCCCCTATGTGTCATAGGTGTAGATGATTTTATCATTGTTTGCAAACATTCATAGTAGCTTCTTTACGTGGTTTCATTCACAGACTTTAGTACATTTCCCTCTTTCTTTCTTTCTCTTTTTTTTTAGAGCTGTGAACACAGCATATGATTTGACACCAGAGCTGGGGGTGGAATCACAGCTGCAGCTTCTGGCCTACACCACAGACACAGAAATGCAAGATCTGAGACACATCTGTGACCTGTGCTGCACCTTGCCCCTATACCAGATCCTTACCCCAGGGAGGCTAGGAATTAACCCTGCAGCCTCCTGGATATGAGCTGGGTTCTTAACCTGCTGAGCCACAATGGGAACTTCCATTTTTTTGTTTGAAGGTGGGATTGTTCCCCTTGCTATCCATTCCTATTTTTCTTTTGTCTTTTTTGGAGCTACACCTGTGGCCTATGGCAGTTCCCAGGGTAGGGGTCAAGGGAGCTGTATGTGCCAGCCTGCACCATAGCTCAGGGCAACACACAGTCCTTAATCCACTGAGTGAGGCCAAGGAACAAACCCATGTCCTCATGGACACGAGTCGGGTAAGTTCCCAATGAGCTGCAATGAGAACTTCCATTATTTCTTGTAGTTTTTTCTTTTTCACTGCAAGAAGACCTTTGATTATTTCTTATAATGTCAGTTTAGGACTGATGAGCAGATATCAGGAGGGGTTAACATACTTGAAAAACATGGCCACCACATATCCAAACCAAACACCACATTCACCAACAGCAAAAAGAAGAGAAAACAACCCTAAAATAAAAGGAAATCATCCAAGAATGAAAGAAAGAAAAATATAAGAAAGAAATGAAACAAAGGAAAACACAAACTCAACAGGGAGATGAGCTTTAAAACACAACAAATACATAGTTTTCAATAATCACCTTAAATGTCAATGGACCGAATGCTCCAATCAAAAGACACAGAGTGGCACAATGGATTAAAAAAAAAAGCCTACAATATGCTACCTAAAAGAGACACAACTGAGGGCAAAGACACATAAACTGAAAGTGAGGGAATGGAAAATGATATTTCATGTGAATGGAACAGACAAGGAAGCAGGTCTTTGTAACACTCACTACAGACAAAGTACACTTTAAAACAAAGGCCATAAAGAAAAAAAAAAGTAGGACACTAATGATAAAAGGAAAATGTAAGTAAAGGATATTACATTCATCAATAGATATGCCTCTACAATAAGAGCACTCAAATACATACAATTCATACTAACAGACATAAAAAGACAAACTGAGGAGAATACAATAAGGTTAGAGGAGATTTTCACACCCCACTCACATGAATGCACAGGGCCTTGGGGCCTAATATCAGTTAGCCAAACGAGATCCTAAATGACACAATAGAAACATTACACTTAATGATACTTTCAGGACTTTACACCCAAACGTATACATTACATCCTGAAATATCACAATATACCTTCTTTTCAAGTACATGTGGAAGAGTCTCATGGACTCACCACATACCACATACAGGGGCACATAACTGAAGTCAACAAATTTCAGACTAAAGAAATTTTTCCAAGCATCTTCTCTGACCACAATGGCAGGAAACTAGAAATCAAACACAGGACAATAAAAAAGAAGACTACCTGGAGGATAAACAACATGCTACTAAACACACACAATGGGTCAATGAGGAAATCCGAAGCGATATTTAAACATACCTTGAGACAAGTGAGAGAAAACACAACCAGTCAAAATCTATGGGATGGCAAAAAAGCTGGCCTCAGAGGGACGTTCATAACAATACAGGCCTTCCTCAAAGAAGAAGAAAATCATCTTCTCCCTCCTAAAGGCATCAGAAAACGAAGAACAAACAAAAGCTAAAGTCCTCCAAAGGAAGGAAATCATACCGATCAGAGAGGAAATCAAGAAAATCGAGATTCAAAAAACAACAGCAAAAATTAAGAGAACCAACCGTGGTTCTTTGAAAGGGTAAAGCAAAACTGACAAAACTCCAGATAGACTCACCAAGAAGAGGAAAGAACTCCAATCAACCAAAGGAGAAATGGAAAAGAAGACATCTCAACAGATACTACAGAGACACACAAAAAAAAAACCCAAAGAGAATACCATGAAGAATTAAAATGCCAACAAATATGACAACCCAGAAGAAATGGACAACATTGGAGAGACATGAAGCCTCCAGGTCAAGAATAAATCGATAAGTTGAACACAATTATCCTCAAAAATGAAATCAAACATGTAGTCGTAACATTCACCTCAAGCAAAAGTCCAGGATGTGATGGCTTCAGGAGCAAATTGTACCAAACATACAAGAAGGAAATTATACCCATCCTTCTTAATCTTCTCCAAACAGTGCAAGAACAAGGAACACTCCCAAGGACATTTGATGAAGCCACCTTCACCCTCATACCAAAAGAAGACAATGACATTACCAAAAAAGAAAATTACAGGCCAATAGCTTTGATGTGTCTAGATGCAAAAATTCTCAACAGAATTTTAGCCTACTGAATCCATCTACATATAAAAAAGATCATATACCATGGCCACGTGGGATTCAACCCAAGTTCACAAGGATGGGTAAACATATACAAAACATTCAATGTCATACATCACCTTAAAAAAAAGGAGAGTTAACCACCACAAGAGAAGTTCAACAGCTACAGAAAAAGCATTTGGAAAAAATCCATCTTCCACTCATGATAAAAAAACCCTAACCATTTTGAGCAAAGAGGGAATACATCTTAACAGAATAAAGGTATATTATCTTTATATCCAATATAATCCTCAATGGAGAAAAGCTGAAAGCCTTCCAATAAAATATGGAACCAGACAAGCATACCCACTCCAACCCCTTTTATTCAACCTAGTATTGGAAGTCCGAGGGACAGCAATCGAACAAAGCAAAATGAAAGGGAACACAAGAGGTAAAACTGTGACTCTATGCAGATGACATGACACCATAGAGCAAAAACCCTAATGGCTCCACACGAAAGCTATTTGAACTGAAGGACAGATTCAGCCACGTTGCAGGACACAAACTATCACTCAGAAATTGGCTGCATTTTGGTACAGTAACAATGAAATATTAGAAAAGGAATGTAAAAATACAATGCCTTTTCTTTCTTTCTCTCGTTCTTTCTTTTTGTCTTTTTGCCTATTCTTGAGCTGCTCCCATGTCATATGGAGGTTCCCAGGCTAGGGGTCTAATCGGAGCTGTAGCCATTGGCCTATGCCAGAGCTGCAGCAATGCAGGATCTGAGCCACATCTGTGACCCACACCACAGCTCAGAGCAATGCCGGATCCTTTACCCACTGAGCAAGCCCAGGGAACGAAGCTGAAACCTCATCGTTCCTAGTTGAATTCATTAACCACTGCACCACGACAGGAACTCCTACAAAGCCTTTTAAAATCAAGCCCACCAACATTGAATACCTAGGAATAAACCTGACCATGGAAGTAAAAGATTTTATCCTGAGAACGATTAAACATTCATCAAGAAAAATAAAGAGGATACTTAGAAATGGAAAGATATTCCATACGCCTTGATTAAAATGGACACAGTTCCCATAGCAATCTGTAGGGTTAATGCAATCCCTTGCCAATTACCCATGACATCTTCCACAGAACTAGAACAAATGATCTGAAAGTTCACGTGGAACCATAAAAGACTGAGAATGGTCTACAAACAGTTCTAAGGGAAAACAACAACAACAACAACAATGACAAATATCAAGAGGAATTACTTTCCCAGACTTTAAAAAATACTACAAAGCTGCAGTAATCAAGGCAGTGTGGTACTAGTAAAAAAAAAAAAAAAAAAGACATGGAGATGAATGGAACACAATAGATAGCCCAGAAATTAACAAAGACACCTGCAGTTCATTCACTTTCAACCAAGGAGGCACGAATACAAAATTGGAAAAAGACACTCTCTTCAGCAAGCGGTGCTGGGAAACCTGGAGAGCTAGGTGTAAATCAAAGAAAACAGAACACACCCTTGCACTGGGCACAAAAGTAACCTCGAAATGGCTCAATGACTTAAAACTAAGACAAAACACTCTAAAACACCTAGAAGAGAACACAGGCAAACATTCTCTGACAAGTGTCCATACAGATATTTCCTTAGGCCAGTCTCTCAAGGTATTAATTGAAAGGGAAACAAAATTAGACCAATGGGACCTAAGCAACCTGAAAAGCACTGGCACAGCAAAGGAAACCAGGACAAAATTAAACGACAACCTACAGAATGGGAGAAAATGGTTGCAAAGGCTGAAACTGACAAGGGCTTCATGTACAAAATATACCAACAACTCACAAACTCAACAGCAAAACAGCAAGCAACCCAAGTGATTAAACAGGCAGAAGACCTACATAGACATTTCTCCAGAGAAGACATGCGGATGGGCAACGGACACAGGAAAAATTGCTCAACATCCCTACTATTAGAGAAAGGCAAATAAAAAATGACAATGAGATACCACCTCACACCAGTCAGAATGGCTACCATTTATAAAGAAGTCTACAAATCACCAATGCTGGAGAGGGTATGGAGAAAAGAGAACCCACATACACTCATGGTGGGAATGTAAATTGGTACAACCAATATGGAAAATGGTATGGATGTACTTCAGAAAACTAACTCTAGAACTACCATAGGATCCAGCAATCCCACTCCAGGGCATATCTGGACCAAGCTTTCATTAAAAAGATGCATGCACCAATGTGTCCCCTGCAGCACTATGCACAGTAGCCAAGACACAGAAACAACCCAAAAGTCCATAGACACATGCAAGGATTAAGAAGGGCTACATATGCACAGTGGAATACTACTCAGCCACAAAAAAGAACTATGCAATGCATCTGCAGCAACAGGCATGGAACTAGAGACTCTCATACCAAGTGAAGAAGTCAGAAAGAGAAAGACAAATACCATATGGTATCACTTATATCTGGAATCTAACATACAGCACAAGTGCACCTACCTACAGAAATGAAGCTCATGACAAAGAGAAGAGACTTGTGGTTGGCAAGGAGGAGGGGGTGGGTGTGGGATGGCATGGGCCTTTGAGGGCAGTAGATGTAAACTATTGCCTTTGGAGTGGATAAGTGATGAGATCCTGTTGCGTATCACAGGGAACTCTATCCAACCACTTGGAATGGAACAGGAGGGTGGATGATGTGAGAGCAGAAACTGACAAAACATAGTAAATCAACTCTAATACCTTTAAAAATGTTACATGCACCCATAAGCTCATGGCAACTTAACTGACAACATCCCATAGAAGGAGGTCAACAACATCTTCACTGATTTGTGCATTCATTTGTGAAAGAGGTTGGGGTGGGTAGAGAGAGTAGGGACAGGAAAAGAAAGAGAGACAAGAACAAAGTCAGAAAGAAAGACAGAGAAAGAGCAGTGAGAAAGAGCTCCGAGAGACAGAAAGAATGAACACAGGGAAAGGGGAGCTAGTAGAACTCCCACAATTGTCCTGAGATGATCTCTATGTTGGAGTCCAGGCACGAGAGTCCATCCACTCTGGAAAGATGAGGGTTACATGTGAATGTTTGACCTGGAAGCAAGAATGCCCCAGGAGCCATTGTGGGGGCATCATGCCACAGAGGCTGAGAAGAGGCACATGGACTGGAACCTAAATATATACCACCAAGAGTGTGTTCTGTTTTCCTTGTTGTGTGGGAAGGACATTGATTGCAAATCTCTCAGGAATATTCAGCAGCATGCCTTTCTCTGGAGGTCGCCATTTTGGGAAAATCTGGCCACACCCATCAGTCAACTCTGAGAAGCCCCTGGGCAAACACCAATCCAGGTGGGATCAGAGCTCTGCCCCTCAGTAAACAGGCTCCCTAAAAACCCCTCAGGAACACAGTTGCCTCTAATCCCATCCAGAGACTAAGCCCCCCCCACCAGAGGGATTACAATCAGCTCCACCTACCAGTGGGCGGGCATCAGCCCCTCCCATCAGGAAGCCTCCAGCAAGTTCCCATACTGACTTCAGCCACAAGGGGGTCAGACACCAGAAGCAAGAGCAGCCACAACTCTCTTCTCGGTAAAAAGTCACCACACCAAAAACCTATAAAAATGAAAAGACAGAGAACTATAACTCCAATGAGGGAGAAAGGACAACCCCAGAAAATCAGCTAAGCCATGAGGAGATTCTCAGCCTCCAGGAGAAAGACTAGATTGTTGATGCAGAAGAGGATGCAAGACATTGGAAATAAACTGGAGGCCAAGATGGATAACATACAGGACACACTGAGCAAAGAGATACAAGATAGAAAAATGTAAACCAGAAGAGATGCAAAGTGTAATAACTGAAATAAAAAATTCACTAGAAGTAGCTAGCAGCAGAACACAGGAGGCAGAAGAATGAATAAACAAGGTGGAGGACAGATTAGTGGGAATTATGGAGGCAGAGCAGAAAAGAGAAAAAAGATGGAAAACAAAGGTAGAGAGTCTCAGAGAACTCTGGGACAATGTTAAACGCACCAACATCCATACTGACAGGGTGCCAGAAGGAGAAGAGAGAGAGAAGGGGACAGAAAACCTATTTCAAGAGATAATAACCAAATACATCCCTATCATGGGAAAGGAACCACTCACTCAAATCCAGGAAGCACAAGGAGAACCATGTAAAATAAGCCCAAGGAGGAATACACTGAAACACATATTAATCCAACTGACTAAAATTAAAGACAAAGAGGCAATCTTGAAAGCATCTAGGGAAAAGAAACAAGTAACATCCAACGGAACCCCAATAAGGTTATCGGCAGATTTTTCTGCAGAAACTCTGCAGCCCAGAAGGGAGTGGCATGATATCCTTCATGTGATAAACAGAAAAAAACTCCAACCAAGATTACTTTACCCTGAAAGGCTCTCCTTCAGATTTTAAGGAGAAATCAAAACCTTCACAGACAAGAAAAAGCTGAGAGAATTCAGCAACACTAAACCAGCCTTACCACAAATCCTAAAGGAACTTCTCTAGGCAGAAAAGAAAAGACAGCAACAGGAAACAAAAATTCCTCAAATGACAAGGCTCACCAGTAAACAAACGTATATATACAGCAAAGATACAAAATCATCCATGCACAAGTATACCACCAAAATCAGAAATCATGAGAAGAGGTGGGGGTACAAATGCAGGACACTGGAGATGAACTTGCAATTAAGAGACTAGCAACTGAAAACAATCTCATATTCATATGGACGCATATCAAAACTTCAGAATACCTGCAAACCAAAAATCTACAATGGATACACAAAGAAAAATCAACTCAAATACAATGCTAAAGACAGTCATCAAACCAGAAGAGGAGAGAACAAGAGATGAAGGAAAGAAAAAAGGGCAACCAAAACAAATCCAAGGCAATTAATAAAATGGCAATAAGAACATACATATCAAAATTACCTTAAATGTTAATGGGTGAAACGCCCCAGCCAAAAGTCATAGACTGGCTGAATGCATATGAAAACAAGACTCATGCATATGCTGTCTTCAAGAGACCCACTTCACTTCTAGGGACACATACAAGTTGAAAGGGAGAGGACGGAAGAAGCTATTTCATGCAAATGGGGATCAAAAGAAAGCTGGAGTAGCAATACTCATATCAGACAAAATAGAATTTAAAATGAAGAATTTTTAAAGGACAAAGAAGGTCATTACATAATGATCCAAGCATCAATCCAAGTAGAAGATATAACAATTTTAAATATCTATGCACCCAACATAGATTCACCACAATATATAAGGCAACTGCTAACAATCTTAAAAGGACACATCGACAAGAACACAACCATAGTGGGGGACTTTAACACCTCACTTACAACAATGGACTGATCAACCAGACAGAATATCCATAAGGAAACACAGGCCCTCAATGATGCATTAAACCAGATGGACTTAATAGGTATTTAGAGGACATTTCATCCAAAAGCAACAGAATACACATTCTTCTCAAATGCACATGGAACATTCTCTAAGACAGATCACATCCTGGGCTACAAATCCAACCTCGGTAACTTTAAGACAAATGAAATCATATCAAGCATCTTTTCCGACCATGACAGTATATGACTGGAAATGAACAACAAAAAACATCTGCAAATAACACAAACGTGAAGACTAAACAACGTGCTACTAAACAACCAATAGATCACTGAAGAAATCAAAGAGGAAATTAAAAATCACCCAGAAGCAAATGACAATTAAGATACGACGCTCCCAAACCTATGGAATGCAGCAAAGGCCATTCTAAGAGGAAAGTTTGTAGCAATACAAGCCCACCTCAGGAAACAAGAAAAATCTCAAAGAAACAAGCTAACTTTACATCTAAAGAAGCTCAAGAGAGAAGAACAGACAAGACCTAAAGTTAGTTAAAGGAAAGAAATCATAACGATCAGAGCAGAAATCAATGAAATAGAAACAAAGAAAACTGTAGAAAAGATCAATGAAATGAAAAGCTGGTACTTTGGAAAGATCAACAAAATTGATAAACCTCTAGCCAGACTTATCAAGCAAAAAAGAGAGAGGACTCAAATCAATACAATTAGAAATGAAAAAGGAGAAGCAACAACGGACATCACAGAAATACAAAGGATCATAATGGACTACTCTATGCAACTATATGCCAATGAAATGGAAAACCTAGAAGAAATGGACAAATTCTTAGAAAAGTACAATCTTCCAAGACTAAACCAAGATGAAATAGAAAAGATGAAATGACCAATCACAAGAACTGAAATTGAAACTGGGATTAAAAACTTCCAACCAACAAAAGTCCAGGACCAGATGGCTTCAGAGGTGAAGTCTATCAAACTTTTAGAGAAGAGCTAACACCTCTCCTTCTGAAACTATTTTAAAAAATTGCAGAGGAAGGGACATTCCCAAACTCATTCTATGAGGCCACCATCACCCAGATACCAAAACCAGACAAAGATACCCCCAAAAAAGAAAACTTCAGGCCAATTTCACTGATGAACATCAATGCAAAAATCCTCAACAAAATACTAGCAAACCACATCCAACAATACATTAAAAGGATTGTTCATCATGATCAAGTGGTATTTATCCCAGACATCCAATGGTTCTTCAATATCCACAAATCCATCCATGTGATACACTCCATTAACAAGCTGAAGACTAAAAACCATATGATCCTCTCAGTAGACATGGAAAAAGTCTTTGTCCAAATACAACACTCATTTCTGATAAAAACTCTTCAGAAAGTGGGCATGGTGGGAACCTATCTTAACCTAATAAAGGCCACATATGACAAAACCAGAGCAAACATCATTCTCAATGGTGAAAAGCTGAAAGAAGTCCTGCTGAGATCAGGAACAAGACAAGACAAGGATGTCCGCTCTCACCACGACTCTTCAACATAGTTTTGGAAGTCCTAGCCATGGCAATCAGAGAAGTAAAATAAATAAAAATGAATCCAAATTGGAAAGGAAGCAGTAAACTATCCCTATTTGCAGATTACATCATACTATACCTAGAGAATCCTAAAGACTCTACCAGAAAACTGTTAGAGCTCATTGATGAATTTAGCAAAGTCGCAGGATACAAAATTAATACCCAGAAATAAATGACATTCCTATACACTAAAAATGAAAGAGCAGAAAGAGAACTTAGGGAAGCAATCCCATTTACCATCATATCCAAAAGAAAAAAATACCTAGGAGTAAAACTACCTCAAGAGACAAAAGACCTGTACTATGAAAATCATAAGACTCAGAAGAAAACCAAAGATGGCACAAACAGATGGAAAGAGATACCATGCTTGTGGCAGGGAAGAGTTAATATTATCAAAATGAAAATACTACCTAAGGCAACCTACAGATTCCATGCAATCCCTATCAAATGACCCAGGACATTTTTCACAGAACTCAAACAAAATATTGTAAAGATTGTTTGGAAGCACAGAAGACCCAGAATAGCCAGACATCCTGAAAAAGAAAAACGGAGCTGGAGGAATCAGGCTCCCTGACTTCAGGCGATACTACAAAGCAACAATCATCAAAACTGTATGGTACTGGCACAAAGGTGGAAATATACATCAGTGGAACAGGATAGAAAGCCCAGAATTAAACCCATGCACCTACAGCCAACTCATCTATGACAAAGGAGGCAAGAGTACACAATGGAGAAAGGACAGCTTGTTCAGTAAGTGGTGCTGGGAAAACTGGACAGCCACATGGAAAAGAATGAAATGAGAACACTCCCTAACATCATACACAAAAATAAACTCCAAACAGCTTAAAGGCATAGATATAAGACCAGACACTCTCAAACTCTTAGAGGAAAACATAGGCCAAACACTCCTTGACATAAACGACAGCAACATCTTCCCAGATCCACCTCTTAAAGACTATTGACAGTAAACACAAAAATAAACAAATGGGACCTAAGCAAACATAAACGTTTCTGCACAGCAATGGAAAGCCTAAACAAAATGACAAGACAACCCACAGGATGGGAGAAAATCTTCGCAAGTGAATCCACAGACAAGGGACTCATCTCCAAAAGTTATAAATACCTTCTGAAGCTCCGTACTAAAAAAACAAACAACCCCATCCAAAAATGGGCAGTAGATCTAAACTGACAGGTCTCCAAAGAAGACATACAAAAAACACATGAAATGTTGTTCAACATCACTCATGCTTAGAGCAATGCAAATCAAAACCACAATGAGGTGCCACCTTACACCAGCCCAAATGGCCAGCATCCAAAAGTCTACAAACAAGAAGTGCTGGAGAGGCTGTGGAGAAAAAGGAACCCTAGTACACTGTTGGTGGGACTGTACACTGGTGCAACCACTGTGGAAAGCAGTACACAGAGTCCTCAGAAAACTACACATAGAACTACCATTTTATCCAGCAATCCCACTCCTGGGCATCTATCCAGAGAAAACCACGACTCGCAAAGACACATGTACTCTGATGTTCCTTGCACTACTCTTTACAATAGCCAAACCATGGAAACAACCTAAATGTCCATCAACAGAGGAGTGGATCCCGAAGATGTCTTCCATATACACAATGGAATATTTCTCAGACATTAAAAAAATGAAATACCAACATTTTTAGCAACATGGGTGGACCTAGAAATTATCGTGCTAAGTGAAGTCAGCCATACAATGAAACACCAACATCAAATGCTTTCACTGACATGTGGAATCTGAAAAAAGGACAGACAGAACTTCTTTGCAGAACAGGTGCTGACTTACAGACATTGCAAAACTTATGGTCTCTGGAGAGGATGGCTTGGGGGGTGGGGGATGTGCTTGGGCTGTGGGATGGAAATCCTGTGAAATTAGATTGCTCTGATCATTATACCAAAAAAAAAAAAGCCACCTTGGTTTTAGGTGAAGACTGGAGGAAAGGGGAACTTTTTCACTAAGATTTCACATTCAATAATATTACAATCTCCCCCAATTTTTAATTATTGCAATTATCCATATGGGAAGATGGAGGGAAATGTTTAAATTGATTTTTTTATATATTAAATTTTTTAATTAAAAAATAAATAAGATAAAAATAGTTTATGGAATATAAAAAACAGTCTATGATAACTACTATTATATACACAATATAAACAGAACTAATAAGTTTCAGATACAGATACACATATGGATATAAATATAGATATAGGTAAGGGGATTTTTAAAACAATTTTGAAGGCTGCCAAATCCCATAATCTTCCACCTGGAAACTTAAAAATTAGAAGGGGCTGCGAGTTGTGCAAGTGTTAGCCCAGCAGTCACTTGGCCTCTGGCCTCACCTTCTCATGACCATCCTTCCCGCCACAGGTTTCTGCCATCACCCTCAGCTCCATGCACCACACTGAGGGATGGGCACTGAGTCCGTGGCCACACAGCAGCTGCCAAGTACCCCAAGGAGTATGTGGTCTTCTGCAAGGGGTTCCCTGACACCCTGCTTACCTTCTTTGAGCTTCCCATACAGGATTCTCCTACCCAACATCACTCTGCTCCCAGGGACGCCTTCAGATCCAGGAGAGAACAGCTGCCTGGCCATTCTGCAAGATGGAGACTGCAAGATGGAGGACTCCCTGAAGCCCCTGTGGCACCAGAGTGAAGCTGAAGACCCGGATTCCAGCTGTCTTGCGAGAGTGCCTGTCCTTCTTGGGCTGCTGTCTTGGGGTCCTCCACATCATGCAGAACTGTTATGGAGACTCTCCCTGCCCGAGGAAAATGAAGAAAAAATACCTTTTTCGGGGAATAGAGGACTTCAGGTAAGATCCACGACAGCAGTTTTTTTTGTTTGTTTGTTTTTGTTTTACATTAATTCTAATTCAATTTTTTTTTCGCTGTAGAGCATGGGGACCAAGTTACACTTACATGTATACATTTTTTCCACCTTCTGTTCTGTTGCAATAAAAGTATCCAGACATAGTCCTCAATGCTACTCAGCAGGATCTCATTGTAAGTCCATTCCAAGTTGTATCCAATAATCCCAAGCTCCCGATCTCTCCCACCCACCCCCCTTGGTGGGCACAAGTCTGCGATTTTCTTTTCTATGGAAAGGTTCATTTGTGCTGTATATTAGATTCCAGTTATAAGTGATATGGTATATGTCTTTGTCTTTCTGACATTTCACTCAGGATGAGAGTCTCTACTTCCATCCATGTTGCTGTAGATGGCATTATGTTGTTCTTTTTATGGCTGAGTAGTATTCCATTCTGCATATATAAATCACATCTTCCTAATCCAATCATCTGTCCATGGACATTTGGGTTGTTTCCATGTCTTGGCTATTGTGACTAGTGTTTCAATGAACATGCGGGGGTGCATGTGTCTTTTTCAAGGAAACTTTTGTCTGGATATATGCCCAAGAGTGGGATTGTGGGGTCATATGGACGTTCTATGTATGGATTTCTAAGGTACCTCCATACTGTTCTCCATAGTGGCTGTACCAGTTTACATTCCCACCAGCAGTGCAGGAGGGTTCCCTTTTCTCCACACTCCCTCCAGCATTTGTTCTTTGTGGGCTTATTGATGATGGCCATTCTGACGGGTGGGAGGTGGTATCTCATGGTAGTTTGGGTTTGCATTTCTCTTATAATCAGTGATGTTGAGCATTTTTTCATGTGCTTGTAGGCCATCTGTGCATCTTCCTTGGAGAACAGTCTATTCAGGTTTTTTGCCCATTTTTCCATTGATTGATTGGTTTTTTTGCTGTTGAGTTGTATATGTTGATTATATCTTCTAGAGATTAAGCCCTTGTCCGTTGCATCATTTGAAATGCTTTTTTCCCATTCTGTAAGTTGTCTTTTTGGTTTTTTTTGGATTCCTTTGCTGTGCAAAAGCTTTTCAGTTTGAGTAGGTCCCATGGGTTTATTTTTGCTCTAATTTCTATTGCTTTCAGAGACTGACCTCAGAAAATATTCATGATGTTGATGTCAGAGAGTGTTTTGTCTATGTTCTCTTCTAGGAGTTTGATGGTGTCCTGTGTTATATTTAAGTCTTTCAGCCATTTAGAATTTATTTTTGTGCATGGTGTGAGGGTGTGTTCTTGTTTCATTGCTTTGCATGCAGCGGTCCAGGTGTCTCAGCAATGTTTGCTGAATAGCCTTTCTTTTTCCCATTTTATGTTCTTGCCTCCCTTGTCAAGGATTAATTGACCATAGGTGTCAGGGTTTATTTCTGAGTTCTCTATTCTGTTCCCTTGGTTTTGATCCCAGTACCACACTGTCTTGATGACTGTGGTGTTGGAATATTGCTTGAAGTCTGGGAGAGTTGTGCCCCCAGCTCGGTTTTTGTTTCTCAGGACTGCTTTGGGAATTCTGGGTCTTCTGCGGTTCCATATACATTTTTGGATTGCTTGTGCTAGTTCTGTGAAAAATGTCATGGGTCATTTGATAGGGATTGCATTGAGTCTGTAGATTGCTTTGGGTAGTATGGCCATTTTTACAATATTGATTTTTCCAATCCAGGAACATGAAATATCTTTCCATTTCTTTACATCTTCTTTAATTTCTTTGATTAAGGTTTTATAGTTCTCAGCAGAGAAGTCCTTTACCTCCTTGGCCAGGTGTATTCCGAGGTATTTGATTTTTTGAGGTGCCATTTTAAAAGGTATTGTACCTTTGCACTCCTTTTCTAACATTTCATTGTTGGTATACAGAAATGGGACTGATTTCTGAATGTTAATCCTATATCCTGCTACTTTGCTGAATTTATTAATCAGTTCATGTAGGTTTTGGGTTGAGTCCTTAGGGTTTTCTATGTGTAGTATCATGTTGTCTGCATACAGTGACAGTTTTCTCTCTTCTCTTCCTATATGGATGCCTCCTATGTCTTTTGTTTGTCTAATTGCTGTGGCTAGGACTTCCAAAACTATGTTGAATAGCAGTGGTGAGAGTGGGAATCCCTGTCTTGTTCCAGATTTGAGTGAGAAGGCTTTCAGTTTTTCTCCATTGAGTATAATATTTGCTGTGGGTTTGTCATAAATGGCTTTGATTATGTTCAGGAATGTTCCCTCTATACCCACTTTGGTGAGAGTTTTCATCATGAATGGATGTTGGACTTTGTCAAATGCTTTGTCTGCATCTATTGAGATGATCATATGGTTGTTGACTTTTCTTTTGTTCATGTGGGCAGGGTTTCTGTAGTGTAGTGGTTATCCCATTTGCCTCACATGACCGTGTTTTAAGCTGTGCCTCCTTAATAGAGGATGTGTGCAGTCCAGGAGGGTGAGGGTTGCCCTGGGCCAAGCTGCTCAGGTGGAAGGGGGGTCCAGGCAAGGGATGGTGGGGGCAAAGCCAGCTTTGTGGCCTCTCCTTGGCTTCTATCTCTCCATCTGTAAGCTCACAGGAAGTCCCACATTGGTCCAGCCTGCTCTGAGACTTGCAGGAGAGTGAGGTCCATGATTGGTTGCCTTCACAAGTGTTCCTGGATTGGAACACAGGGGCAAGACCTGCTCCAAAGAAACCAGGCCCAGTACAGAGCCTAGACCCCAGACAGCTGGGGACATTTGTTAAGTGCAGGGTGGCTGTTTCCATTAAACTGGAGGGGACACTGAGGCTCAAAGTTGTCCCACACATGCCCAAGTACCACGGGGAGGGTGTGACAACCCCCAGTGGCCACCTCTCCTAGACCACACCAGGTAGTTGGGGACAGGGGCATCAGCCTAAAAATTCTGCTGTAGATATTTTTTAATTCTGCTGTAGATTTTTAAATAAGGTTTTATTATAGTTGATTTACAGTGTTCATCAATTTCTGCTGTAAGAAAAGTGACCCCATCATCCATATACATACATTCTTTGTCTCACATTATCCTCCATTGTGTTAGAGTTTATCAAGCCAAAACTCAAATTCTGGTTGGAGAAAGAGACTGCCATTGGAGGGAAAGGAAATGAAAGCATATATTAGACCACTGCTTTGACCTCCTTAAGCTTATGACAGTGTATTTCTTTCAATAGGCCAAAACATACTCTCTATTTGGGAAATGCAACAAAAAAATGGTACCAGTGCTACTCAGGGCTGGAAGGTAGGGCCTTTGTCTTCAAACTTCATTTTTTGACATTTGAACTATGGGGATCTATTGCCCATGAAAGAAAAAGTTCAAAAATGTAAAAACATTTGCTTTACTTTCATGCATCTTCTGAAAACTCAACCAGGTAAATGGCACAGCAAGCCTCTCCACATTCTTTCCAACAACAGGCCACATGAATTTCTTTTTTTAACTGGTAACCATTGACATGCCCATGGGCACTAATTTTGTGTGAAAACCTGTCCATACCTAACACCTCTCTTGTTTCACTCACCATGACTCACCTCAGAGATAATGCTTATGCATGAGCCCAACCATCTCTTTGCCCACCTCCTTCAGAAGCCACACAGAAGATACAGAGCACTCGTGCAGACTGACACTTCACTTTTCCAGGAGCAATGATGTTCTCTGTTCCTGTTGGGGGATTTTCACCTTCTTCTGAGTAGTATTTCATTGCATGAACCACAACGATTCCAAGAGCCAGTGGGGAGTGTGTCTCCCTCTTGTTTCTCTGATGAGAAATATAGGCCACACGGTAGATCTCTGTGTACATGGTAATAGAATTTCAATGGATATCATTCTTTGGATACAATGAATATACTAATGTATGCCCTGGGCAAAGATTCAAAGATGCATTAGATGCCTCAATAATAACAGCAGGCCTGGTGTATCTTTTTTAAAAATAAAGAAGATTTCATCTTGATATTTGGGGGCCCCACACATAGCATTGAGAGTTTCCTATGAGGGTGGTCAATCAGAACTACACATGCTGGCCTTCGCCACAGCCATGGCCTTGTCCACCCATGATATGAGATGCGTCTACCACCGAATCCAGAGCTCACGGATCCTTAACAAACTGAGCAAGGCCAGTATTCAAACCTGCTTCCTCATGTATTTTATGTTGGTCCATTACTGCTGAGCCACAAGGGGCCCTCTGCTATGATGACCTCCCTTTCTGGAATTTTTGAAAGTGTATTTTATGAATGTATGATTTTCTTTAAAAAAAAGATGCACCTTACAGGTTGACAATGTCTGATTTTTACTGTCTTGCCACCAGCCAGATCATTTTCCAGATGGGACAAATGACACCCAGAAGAGCCAGGGCACTGCCTGACCATCAAGGTTCACCCATTGCCACATTCAGCTTCAGGCATCTATCAGCCCTTGGCACTCCCCAAAGGCAGTGCTCTGGTGAGACCCCTGAGCAGGAAGCACAGGAATCAGAGAGCAGGGCCTTCTAGAACGTGGTGGGCCTCCCACACCCTCAGCCCTAACGGCCATCTGCCCTGGTTGCCAGGCACCTGTGTGTTTGGGTGGCAGTGTTCGTGGGGTCTGTTGCGGCCTATGGTCAAAGGCAGAGCTGTGGTGCCTGTGGTGCTGGGAAGGGCCTACTTCCTCCCACCAAATGGATTTGGCTGCCAGTCCCAAAGCCATCTGTGTATTCCAATTGTTCCCACAGGTCACATGGGTAACCTGAGGCTGGGGGAAGTTACCCTGTCCTGGGATCATGGAACTGTTGGTTGGCAAGTCCTGAAGGAGACCACCAAAGGCCTGTCTCTGGACCCCACACTCCAAACCCACTCTCTCCAAGTGGGTAACCTGAGAAGCAGAATAATCCCCACCACCTCACACCTTGGGGTGGTCTGTGATTTGTTACACACAGGTAATTTGGAACATCGCAATAAAAGTTTTCCAAACATTTGACGCAAGATTTCCCATCATGGCTTAGCAGAAGGGAAACTGCCTAGTAACCTCAAGGGCATGGGGTCATTCCTTGGCTTCGTTCAGTAGGCTGAGGATCCAGCATTGCTGGGACTTGTTACTTAGGTCATGGACACTGCTCAGGTCTGGCATCGCTGTCCCTGTATTGTCCATAATCATGTTCTCATGCAAGCCCCTGGGAGCTGAGAGTGCAACTGTCCCTGTTGTGCAGAACGGCAGACTGAGGCTCAGCCAGGTGAACATGTGTGATGTCATACATCAAGGAAACAGGTGGTGGAGCTTGGATGGGTCCCCAGACCGGAGAGGTGGAAAAGTCTGGATCTTGCCATTGCCATGCAAGGCAGTTTGAGCTGAGGGGTACCCCCAGCCACAGCCCTTCATCCCCTGAGTGTCCTCTGACCAAGGCCACCTGGAGTCCAAGCTCCATTGGCATAGACACACGTCAGCTTGCCAGCGGTTCACCAGGTGGCCTAAACCCCACGTATGCTTTCAGTTCTGTGCTGCGTCATTCTTTTTTTATGGAACAGTCCTTTACTTTAGAGGTTTTGAAGCAAAACCCAAAAATCCGGTTGGATGACGAGCCTGCCTTTGGTTGGAAAGGAAATGAAAGCATATATTAGACCACTTCCTAGACCTCCTTAAACTTAAGACATATGTATGTCCTTCAATAGGCAAAAATGACATCTCTATCTAGGAAATGTGACTAAAAATGGTACCAGTGCATCTAATTGCTGGCAGCTAGGACTTTTTTCTTCAAACTCCATTTTTGGACCTTTGAACTGTGGGGATCTATTGCCCGTGAAAAGAAAAAGGTCAAGAATGTAAAACTATTAGCTATTCTTTCATGAATCTTCTGAAAAATCAACCAGGGAAATTGCACAGCAAGCCTCTCCACACTTCTTTCGCACAAGAGGCAACAAGGATGACTTTTTCGAAATGGAAGCCATTGACATGCACATGGTGACTCATTTTGTATGAGAACAAATCCATACCTAATGCCTCTCTTGTTTCACTCACTGCAACTCACCTTGGTGATAATGCTTATACATGAATCCATTCATCTCTCTGCCCACCTCCTTCAGAAGCCACACAGAAGATACAGAGCACCCATGGAGATGGACACTTCACCTTTCCAGGAGCAATGGGGTTCTCTGTTCCTTGTGGAGGATTTTCCCCTTCTTTGGAGCATTATTTCATTGCATGAACCACACCGATTTGAAGAGCCAGCGGTATGTGGGTCTTTCTTTTTGTTCTCTGATGAGAAATAAAGGCCACACAGTAGATGCCTGTGTACACACTGATAGTGACCTTTTCTTTCTTGGGACAAAAGCTAAACTATATTCCTCAGTCTCTGAAAGTCAGAAGCATAGGTCAGGTGCATATGGTCAGCAGCATGGGTCAGGGGAATGCTGTCAAAAGCATGGGTCAAGAGCCTGGGTCAAGAGTATGGGTTAAGTAGGTTAGTATGGGTCAGGTTCATGGGGCAGTTGCCTGGGTCAAGAGTATGGGTTAGGTGGGTTAGTATAGGTTAGATGCATGCAGTCAGGTGCATGGGTCAGGTGCCTGGGTCAGGAGCCCAGATCAGGAACACAGGTCAGGAATAGCCTCTGGAGGATGTGAGGGAAGGTAGGAGGACAGTTGTGATCCATGACTTCTCTCTTTCCCCTCCCTCATCCTCTGGGTAGACACAGGAGATACTGTGGAGGATTCCAGGGTCCAGGGAATGTCCCTGCTACCCAACCAATGCAGCCTGTGTCCCTTCATGGCTGCATGGAGCAGAACCACCACCTCTTCATTCCTGCAAATCCCCAGTGGACCAAGAAAGGAAACCTCTGTGTTAAGTACCTGAGGTTTAGAGGCCTGTTTATCACAGCAATCAGATTAATCTACCCCAAACCATACATGGAGAGAATGCTAAGTTTTGTACAGCAATAAGAGAAGAGGAAAGATTATAATAAAAAAAATTAAGAATTTAGTCTTCCTGTATTTATTCATTGTTTCTTTTAACTTTACAGATTTATCCAGAAAGAATCTCTTCTGGCAAAAAAAAAAAATCACTAAAGTACAGCAGTTCCTACACTGACTTTTTCTCCTTTTATATTCAATTCACATCATCTTAATGTTGATTTATTAACATTGTGTGTACATTGAGCCCACACTTACCCACGTATTTCTGTCTGTACATGGCCACCCATTACCTGTAACCCTTTGGAGAGGCACATCTGGAATGTTCATGAAACATTACTGACAACCACTTCTGGTGCTGGCATCTGTGCTTTCCCATACAGCTTGAGGTCTTTATAATAATCGTGTAACTTTTATAAAACTGTTCGATGACATGGAAGAAAGAACAGCTGAATGCACACTTCCCATGTCTTTGCTGCAGGGTGGCCCCAAGGCCTGAGCTTCCCCTAAAAGGTGGGGCCATATGACCTTGCCCTTAAATTACAGGTGACAGCACTTTCAGCCCAGGGAGAGCCCTTCCCCAGAGAGCAGGGCTGGGAGCAGGCCAGGAGCAGAGCTTCCCTGAGGGAGCCCCTTCCAGAGCCCTCAGGCAGAGCCAACTCTCTAGACCCCCAGACTCTAGGAGATGGATTCCAGTCAGAGGCCTAGTGCCACACCTGTGCCAAATGGCCAGGAGGTGGTGCAGCAGGCCTCCCTACCAGTCCCTCTGATCTTCATGGCAGCCCCTCCCCCATCAGGGCCTTCAAGTACACAGGCTGGACAGAGCCCCTGGATCCATCTGGAGCACCTGAGAGTCTGTCTACACCCATCTTGGCCACTCATATCCCAGTCCTACATCTCCCACTTCCTTCCACCTGACTCTGAAATGAGGGGTCCTCATGGTCACAACAAGACCCATGGGGACTGAAGGATATAGGCACTAAGAAGTCAAGAGATGAACCTGAGCCTACCAGAGGAGAGCCCACTCCACATAGTCCTGTGGCAGAAAGCTGCCCTGACACCCCAAGCACCTACCTGATCCCAGGAGACAAGGATTCCCACACAGAGGTGCCCATTTGGCCTGACTGTGGGCCAACCCACCCCAGCTTCCCACTGGGCCCAGATACTGCATCCACCAGCCAGACCCTGTGCAGGGACTCCATGCAGCAGAGGTGGGGAGTGAAGTCCAGTCCAGCCCAACCCAGTGGGTCCACTCACCACACTGCACCCCATACCTGGTCCTATCTTTCTACTGCCAGGCACTGCCCACCCAGGCTTCAGAATGTCCCTGTAACCTGCCATCCACAGGATGAAAAGCTTCTTGGTCCTCCAAGGCCCTGACAAAAAGGAACCATGGCCAGGAAGAACCCTCCTCACAAGCACCCCCCACCCAGATTACTTTTTTACCCTTTACCACCATATAAAGCCGAGGGATGGCAGGGCCTGGGACCCCCACTTGGGTCTTCCAGTGAGCTATTCAGAGCGCCTACTGCAAAAGTGCCACACACAGCAGGGTCATGACCCCAGCCCTGCCCACGCCCCACAAGCCAACCCTTGGTGGGTGGGAGAGGTGGCCCTGGCAGGAAGTATCCATAGGAACCAAGTAAGTGCATGGTGAGGGGGGGCTCGAGGGGCTGCAGGCAAGAAGCAGCCCCAAGGGCTTCAGGAAAGCAAGGCAGCAAATGACATCATGCCTGGGCCTCAAGGGACAACCAGGAGGTGACCATCAGGCAGTGCAGGGAAGGGCACACCAGACAGAACTTGCACACCCCAGGAAGCAGGGGTCACAGAGATACAGGGGGAAGAGGCAGGGCCCACCTGGGGACTGAGGGCCCATGTGCTGCTAAGGCATTCTCTGTGCACGTGGCCTCTGTAAGACTGATTTCTGTGCCCCCAAGGCTTGGCATCCCCTGGTAGGGAGTAGGTGCTTGGTAAACAGAGTGGTCTGGGCACTGCCACCTGATGCTGGAAGGGAAGAGGGATTAGCAGGAAAGGGTGGGTGGGGTAGGTACTGGAGCATGACTGGCTGAGCAGGGGTTGACCAGAGGTACCTGGAGTTCAGGTCAGGCTTGACCAGGGGATGGCTCACCATCTGCTGCAGGTTCTTGATGAGGAAGATCACTGGTTTGTTGCCCAGGCTCTCCTGGCACTGCTGGGCTTCTCCGCTCTGGCCCAGATAGTATCACTTATGGTTTCTTCCATGGAGGTATCCGAGTCGGATTCCTCTGAGGAGTTGGAGAAGCTCTTGGCCATCTTCTTCTCGCTGGTTGTGGGGCTGCTAGTGTCTAAAGGGAGGGGAGAAGGAAAACACACATTGAGGAATTGTGAACATAAAGAAAGTAACCTCCAGTCCTTAGTAAATGCAAAATATTACATTTAGAATGGATAAGCAATGAGGTCCTACTGTACACAACAGGGAACTATATATCCAGTCTCCTGGGATAGACTGTGATGGGAAAAAAATATTTTTAAAAAGAATGTACATATGTGTATAACTGAGTGACTTTTCTGTACAGTAGAAATTGGCACAAACATTGTAAATCAACTATACTTTGATTTTAAAAAAAGAAAAGAAAGAAACCGAGGGTGTAATGAAACAGGCATCTGGGTGCAGGTGCCTGTGACTGTGGGCCTGGTCGCAGACTGGGGATCAATCTATGTAACTCACACACCTTTTAGGCATTCCCACCTCCTCCTGAGCCCAAGCCAGATGGCCACTAGGACCCACTGGGGACCCTGTGAGCTCTATCCAGAGCTCTGTCCCTATGCCTGGAAACCTGGCATTTCAAAGGAGCCCTAACTAGTTGTGGCCATGACCACAGCTTACAGGGATTAACTGAAGGGCTGCTGGGGCAGTTTGAAAAGTTCTAAAGTAAGAGAAAAATCTCCCTTTGTTTTTCTTGGAAGACAGAGCAGCAGAAAAGGAAGAAAGCAGACTTCAGGTCAGAAGGGTGCCAGTCTCCTACTGTAATAACCCCTCTGCTTCAAACACAGAGCAATGATAGGTATAATGTAAAAATAGACCCAGCAAACAGGGCCAAGTTTGGCAATGAGATAATATCCAAGCCCAGGACTGAGCAGAACCCACAGTCATGGGCAGGCTGAAGGAGGAGGCCCAACTCTCCAGGAGCCTGTGGTGGCAGTGAATGCATCATCTTCACCATCATATCCAGTGAAAGTCCCCAAGCAAGGACCTAGGTCGGGGGCTGACTGTCACTGCAGACCACTTGCTATTAGTAAGACACACTTCTGGGAGCAGGCCATCGACTGGAACACTCCAGCGTTATGGGTAGGGGTCCAGAAAGGTGAGGATAAGAGCCCACCAGTGTGACCCCAGGAGCTGGTGGGGATGGGCCAAGCCAGTAACTGAACTTCTGCATGAACTCTATTAAGGAGGTCAAGACCATGTGCACAGAAAAGATATCCAACATTGTTCCCTGAAAAAATGGACTGTCCTGGGACCCCCTAAGTTCAGGGTCTGCCCAGCCAAGGCATGATCTCTTCTTCCCACAGACTGAAAAGCTGTGAGAATGAATGAACCCCGGCTTTGCTCGGAGGACCCCAAACATAATCCTGGGAAGGGAAAGGGGTTTGCAGGATGATTTGAATGTGGTGTCATTTACACAAAGATTGGAGAGATGACGGCTTATCCTACTGACTATGGGCATGATGTGAGTGATGACCAGATGGGAAGCAAACCTAAATTCTGGAGTGGCAGAAAGGGGTTCACTGGTCCATGATGCCACTTGTAATGTTTGGTTTCCTTAAGACAGTTCCAGCACATGGGACAGAACACCAAACTGACAAAGCTGGGGCCAGATGTCTGCTTTATAGTTCTCTTTGCATCGCTTTCTCTGTGCTGGAAATATTTCCCAGTAGAAGGAAGGCAGAGAGGGTGGAGGGAGGGAGGTGAGAGAGAGGAAGGAGAGAGAAGGAAGGAAGATACTCATTTGCACATCTACCCCAGTGGCTTGGGTGCATGGCCCCTGCTCTGTATCATTTTGGGGGCAGCCCTGGAAAGGTTCCACGTAGGATACAACCCAGCCAGTGCCAACTTTGCATTTAATTTGGAAAGGCCAATGTGACCACTTATTTCCAAGTTCATGTAAGGACAACAAACACCCCCAGAAATGTTCCTCTTCCTGGCCTGCCGTGTCAGTCCTGGGATGCAGCCACTAGGTCCCTGGACTTCCAAGGTGATTCACCAGACACACAAAGCCCAGGAAAGCACAAGAGCCACTCCAGAAATGAACATTCTCATGGGAAAGACAAGACCATGCCTGGGTCAGGGACTCCCATATTGCCAAAAGGGTCTCGACCGCCCTGGGCAAAGGGGTCAGGATCGTGCAGCCCACAGGTCCTGTTTTATTTGTCTGACAGATGATTCTGAATGGGGGCTGACTGGAGGCTCCACATGGAAACCCAGACTTCTGGTTTATGGTGACCATCAGGAAAACCTGGTGTTGGGGATGCCATGCAGCACCTTGGGACAGGAGCAAGCCTCAAGAGACCTCCTCAACCATCATGACCTTGTGTCAGCTCCTCCCAGAACCAGGAGACTCAACACTATCAGCTCTCCCACCCACCCAGGCTTCTCCTTTCCTCTCCTTGGTCCACAGGCCATGAGTTTGAGTTCCTGACCACTGATCCACCACCAAAGCCCCATGCTGGCCTCTGCCTCCCCCTGCTTGACACCATCCACGAGGGGGCCCCAGTTAAACATCCCAACAGCAGATTGTCCAAACCAGCTGGGAGGACTTTATTAACTAAACTAAAATGTCCAAAGTTCACCCCACTGTAATTCTGAATTAAAATTTTAGAGCACGTAGGAATGCTCACTGCCAAATGCCTTGGTCATATCAGCTTTATGTTTTCCCAATCATAGACATGCAAAATCTGCTGAGTGTGGAAAGGGCTGTGGCCAAGGGCAGGGTGCACTTAGCCTGGCTGCAACTTCTACTAACACGTTCCTGCACTCCACATTCACCACTGATGAATGAAAAAAATAAGTGCCTGGTGTAATTATACACTATATGGTGTGCATTTAGTGTATAATAATTTAGTGTATAATGCAATTACAATCATAATATGCAAATAATTACATAGTATTAAAATATATTACATATCATTATATAGGAGGAATGATAATGATATAGTATAACATAATATAAATGTAAAATGTATTAACTGTGTTATACAGTTGCATGTACATAATTATTTCCAACCAGATACCAAGTTTCAGTGAAGTATATTCCCTAGAAAAGTGTTTCTTCATCCTGGCTATGGAGGGAAGTTACCTGGGAGCTCTAAAAAAAAAAACAAAACAAAACAAAAAAAGCACTGGTGCCAAAAGTCATTCAGTGAGCAAGCAATACTAAACAACTTACTTCTAACTGGCCAAGATTCACTCCAGCAGTGAAAGCCAGTTTCTAATTTTACTAAACCACAAATGCTGATAGGGCAAAATTTAAATCACTTCTAACCCAGTCCTCCCTCCATCTGAATTAAAACTGGTACAGCTGACTATAGGGAACATTTGGAAGGGGTGGGTGAGGGGAAGGCATTTAACTTTTGCTCATTATGGACATTATCTTCAGACACCCCCCAGATGACTGTGATGAGAGTTACAACTCTGGATCCCCTAGAGCAGAGTTGGTGGCTATAACTGGGTGGCAGCAGAGAAGTGCAGAAGGATTAGCCTAGCCTTTGGGGGAAGGGGTGAGGGCCAAGTCAGCAGTCAGGATGGGCAAGAGGGTTGGTCTGGGGTTCAGTGGCTTCTTTTTGCCCCGATGGGTGGAAGTTGGCCCACAGTAGCTTCTGCTCCAGTAATAACTGCTTTTTCCCCTCCTGAAGCTGTGTCTGTGCTGATTCCAAACCCAGCAGGGACATGGGGAAAACAGGCAGAGGGATGGAATTGGATATGCCATCATGTTCAAAAGTGGGAATGGGTATCAGGCCCAGGCCCCAGCAGGAAAGTCTACTTGCAGGGGGCTCTGCTCAGCCATCTTTCCCATATAGGATGAGCTGGGGCCCTGGAAAGCTCATGGGCTTCAGGCAGCATGGGCCTCAGTGCCAGCATCTGAGAAAAGGGTGCATGGAGAGCCAGGCTCAGAGCATACAGAGCACATGCCTGTCCCTGCCAGGCCCTGACATGCCTCCTTCATGTGCATTACAGCCTTGGCTTCCAGAAACAGCTCCCATGGCTTGAAATTAAAAACAAACAAACAAACAAAAAAGTACACCCCTGTTGTCCACTTCCACCAGGTCCATTTTCTCTAATGTGCTCCTTAGCCTCTGATGTGCTATGCTCTGCATCTCATCCTCGTTAATACAGCATTTCAGGAAGCCTGCCCATCCTCTCCATCCCTCAAGCACCTGGAGCACAGTGGACAGTCAGTGAAGCCCCAGGAGCCTGCAGGATGTGAGGACACAAGGGGTCAAGCCACACACCCCAAATCTGCAGGCATGCATCCTTTAACCATGAGCCCCTGCTCTTTGCAGGGCATGTGCAAAACATTTCCAGATTTGCAGGTGGTTTTCCTGTTTTTGTTCTCTTCTTCATTTCTTAAAGTTTTATTGAAGTAGAGTTGATTTACAAGGTTGTGATTATTTCTTCTGTACAACAGAATGATTCGGTTTACATGTACACACATCCATTCTCTTTCAGAATCTTTTCCCACATGGATTATCATGGAATACTGCGTAGAGTTCTCTGTGCTATACAGAAGGTCCCTGTTGGCAAATCATTCCACATACCTCAGTGTGCATATGCCAACCCCAAACCCCCAGTCCATCCCTTCCAAATCCTGACTGGTCCCCTTTGGTGACTGTAAAATCTGTGATTCTATTTCTGTTTTCAAATAAGTTCATTTGTATCCTTTTTTAAGATTCCATATATATAAGTGATATCATATGATGTTTGTCTTTCACTGTCTAACTTCACTTAGTATGAGAATCTCTAGATCCACACATATTGCTTCAAATGGCATGATTTCATTCTTTGTTTATGGCTGAGTAATAGTCCATTATATATAAGCACTGCAACTTCTTTATCCAATCCTCTGTTGGTGGACATTTAGGTCTTCCATATCTTGGCTATCATAAATACTGCTGCAGCACACATTGGGGTACATGTATCTTTTCAAATTATGGTTTTGTGACAGGAAAGATGACAGACATGACAGACAAAAAACTGGAATGTACAAATGTTGGGAATGTCTTGTTTTTCCAGGGTGACTTTGCAGCTGGACCCATCATGGAAACATAGGTCTGAACAGTAAAGTGTACCTGAACCCAGGGTCTTCTTTCCAGTAAATCAAAGGCAGAGTGGTCATGGTTTGAGGATATTTGTGCCCAGCTGTAACCAAATCGACTTCTGGAACAGAACTGATGACAAAGCAGAAGGGTCCTGTGCTACCTACCTACCCCTCACAAGTTCCATATGTCCACGAGGACCCACAATGGCCATCACATTGGCTTAGGGGTGACATGTCTGCCACCAACACCCATTGGATGGATCTGAAGGGGAAAAGGCAGCACCAGTGTCTGCTTCTTTCCAGGATGTCCTGGGGTGTCAGTCCAAAGGCCCCAGTATGTGGGTCTTCACCTTAATACAGGGCTTGAGTAACATGATCAGCTGATCTGTGGCAAGAGCAAACACCTAGGGAAACAATTATTAATGCCAAGTGGGACTTCAGGTGACACAGAGGGCCGTTTGCATTTTGGATAAAAAATGAATGCATTTCACCCTAAGTACTTTCTAAATATGGCACAGGCCATATGTCCACTACATTATCTAACAGATTCACACAGAAGTGGGCATCATGCATCTCAATGGGCAGAACCCAGGGATGGAGGGACAACAAGGGGCCTCTAACCCCAGGATCATGAGGGGCAGGGACCAGAGGAAAGACGAAAACTGAATCTGGAAGCAGCTTCCCCAAGAAAGTCTGCACCAGGACAGGGGAAGAATGGTAACTCGCCACCCATGGGTGAACATTTTTAGCATAACTGAGCTCTCAGGTAAACTTCAAGCTTGAAAAACATAGGTTGATAAAATCCTATGCCTTTTAGAATGTGTTTGTTTCATTGGCCCTGCTGGGTACATCTTAATAAGGAAAAATAAAATAAGAGTGGTGAAAGCAATTTTAACAAATACTTCATACCTTGTGGCTGAAGTGTTCCAAAAAAACATAAAAATCTGTCTCATGCATCCCCTAACTCCTGTGATAGACAGGCAGACAGACTTTCCTCATGGCTTCTTCCTCAGACACCATGAAATTATGAAACTGACCTAGGACAAAGGACACATAATAGAAACAAACCAAAAAATTCATGATTATGGCTGATTTTATCAAGGTTAAATTTGCAAGAATCACCTGTTTAAAGATTTCCTATAAAAATGCAGATGTTTCACTGGCTCTGGTATACATATGGAAAACCATATATATATAATAAATTGCATAACATAAATATATATTTATATAACATATAAATACAAAAATATATTATATGTTAAATCAAAAATAATGTATAATATTTATATTATATATTACATATAATTATAATGTATATTATATACCATATATGGTTTATTATATGTAAATGATTTGTTTGCCCAAAAAAGGCTTTTATTAAAGTAGAATCACAAATAGACACCCAATACATTTAAAACATTGGAAGAAGACTTTGTGATTACTCATCTATTTTGTATATTCAAATGTACAAACTGGCTTGTCCTCGAAGCAGTGAGACCTCCCCACTTCAGGGGCTGTGCCTTTGTGAAGACATGAGAGATCAGGTCAAGGTTATGGCCAAGGCCTGGCAGCTGCCTCCACCAGAACTGGTGTCTGGAACTGGATTTGTGAGGAGCCCAGGTTCTGTCTTGCTGTTTGAAAATCGCTAACAGATGATGGTTAACGCAGGCTGGAGCTTTCAGGGAAGAGTAGGCCAGGTGGAAGATAAGGCGATCTGGGAAGGTGAGAGAAAAGCCTACCTTGCATCTCAGTGTTATTTAATCAGTGTTACTTTCCCAGGACCCACACATAACATCCATTGAGAAGGAACCAAAAGGCACTGGTGTGTGTGTGTGTGTGTGTGTGTGTGTATGTGTGTGTAGGTGTGCCCTGGAGGTTTCTAAAAGACCAGGCCTTCTGTCCCAGTGCCCCAAATACCCACAGGGTGACCTACCCTGCTTAGGTTCCCCTGGAAAAAGGCTCCAGCCCCCCAGGAACTGAATCAATATCTGGAGGAGGAAGTCTGGGATCAGACCACACCTCAGGGAATGGAGAGACATAGGACAAGCACCCATTCTTCTGGGATTCTTGCCTAGAAGCCATGTCCCACCTCTCTCCCACCCTCAGCAATGTAACTGCCGCTGCAACACACAGGGCCCCATGTGGTGGCCACCCCAACTGTGCTTGTTCATGTCATCTACACTCATTACACTCGGGGCCAGACAGTGGTATAAATGCAGGTCCTGGCCACCAGCATGGTGTTAGCTCCTGTTATGAGCTGAACTGTGTCCCTCTATCAAAATCACATGTTGGACTCCTGACACTCACCACAGCAGAATGTGACTATATTTGGAGATGGGGCCTTTAAAAGGGAGATTAAGATAAAGTTGGGTTACTAGGGTGGGGCCCTAGTCCAAAATGACTGGTGTCCTTATAAGAAGAGGAGGTCAAGACACAGACACACACAGAGGGATAACCCTCTGAGGACATGGGGTGGAGACTGCTGTCTACACATCCAGGAGATAGGCTTCAGGGGGGGAACAGCCCTGCCCACACCTGTGTCTTGGATTCCAGCCTCCAGAACTGTCTTCTCTTTAAGCCACCCCATCTGCGGACTTGGCTATGGCAGCCATAGGAAACTTGCATGGGGTAGAGACTCTCCTAGGGTGCATATTAAATGGTAAATGAACCACATTTACTACCAGAATCACCAGCTAGCCAGGCTTTCTTGGCATTTCTGTAACCATGGTCTCTGATACAATCTCCATCTTCATCCCTTCCTACATCTCAGGTGAACTCAGAGGAGAACAGTTCTCTCTTTCCCTCTGCCTGTGGGTATTATCCTCTTCCCCAGAGTCACTCCTTCAAGCCAGGCTCATCCCAGCCCAGGTTAGACCCAACTCCCAAAGTTCCATGGACCCACTTTCCTCTTGCCTAGAAACACTTGTTGTCCATTCCTCCCTGATCATCAGGTTGTACCCACTTGATGATTCCCAGCTAATGTTTGGAGAACTAACCCATCACACACTGTCCAATCCATCCCAGTCCGAGAAGTTTGGGAAACATAACTAGATTAAAAAAAATGCACCAGTTTACCACAGAATGTATCAGAATGCTTTATATGGTCATCTCTCAGAGTGGCAAATGCAGCATTTCCCAAATGCATCTGCCCCTTAAACACTTTTCCCCAGAGAGGACAAATGGCACCTCCCACAACAGCTGTGTTCTGCAGAGGCCAACTTCCTGACAAGCACACTTACTGGGTAAAGATGCTGATAGAAGGAAGTCTGCAATGTTCCTCTACCCAAAAAAAAGGCCCCAGGGATTTTGCAGTTCCTTGTCAGTGTCCTCTCCTGATGCCAAAGTCAATGTCCCCCAATCAGAAAAGGAGCTGATGACAAAGCAGATGCCTGAATTAAAATGAAGTTTCCATTGAAGATTGCAACCTATAAGAAGAATCATGTGCTGGGTTGTGAGATACAGAGACAGGTTCTGGGTAGATGAGCAGAAAGCCTGGTGTTTGGATATTCATGAGGTGAACCTTCTTCTCTTCCATGCTGCAGGATTCCCTTGGGAATGGGTGTGCAACAGGAGTGACCCCCCCCCAACTTCCTTGTCCAGACTCAAGATGGCCTCAGTCTCTGCCTTCCCTGGTTCTGGAGAAAGCAGCTTGGTTTCCAGCTGGGGCCCTGGGGGTCTCCTGTCTGAGCTATTTCCACAAATGGGACTACCTTTTAGTTTTCTTCCTGCATAATTTAAGAGGTTCTGGACAATGAATGTAGACAGAGCTCCCAGATGCTTCAGGAGGACATGGCTCACTCATCTAACATTCCTGCAAAACCAAGAATCAATCCACCCAAAGTCAAAGGCTCCCTGAGGATGATGAAATTAAGGTCAGGAAGTCATTATTCCTCTCCTGGGGGCTACCCCTGCCCCACACCTCTTAACACCAAGCTGTGCAAGAGTCCCATGTCCTCAAGGGTAGAGGCTCAGACTCGGAGAATCCCAGGGGGGCATCAGGGGAGGAAGACATGAAATACCTCTGATCAGGACCCAAATTCTTGGAAAATGGGGGGGAAAAGCATTTCCTTACCTGAAAAAGAGCATTAATTAATTTTCAGGGAAATTAATTATTTTTCAGATATTATGCTTCTCTGCATAAAAAAGCCAAGAGAATCTAAAGATAAATTATTTCAACCAGTGAAAAAGCCCGGCAAATAATAGGTAAGAAATTCATACAGAAAAGTTGACTAAATTCTGTGGTACTTCAACCTGGACTATGAAAACAGACATGACCACGCACCAGATTTGACTTTCCCTGATAATCAGGAAGTCATCCTGCTGCAATTGCAGCACCTCTCATCTTAAACTCCTTTTTCTTTTCATTTTCCTGAGTCTGGAAATTCTTCTTCTCACCCATGTGCACAGACCATGATAAATTCTGTTACATTTGCAATAAACAACTGAAAAAAAAAACCATTTTAAAAACACTATGGTAGTCCCAACAATAACCAAAGACACCTAAGAAGAAATTTCTAAAATTTCTGTTCTAGGCTGGTGGAGAAAAATAATAGAACACTATTTATAACAACCAAAAAAGAAAGAAATGTAGGAATAGATGGATTTGGATGGAGAGATCCACCATAACCACAGATGCTAAGGTTTAATGTCTTAAAAATAAAAACTCTTGGGTGCTCTTGCTGTGGTGCAGTGGGTTAAAGATCCAACTACAGCATCATATGTCACTGTGGAGGTACCAGTTCAATCCCTGGCCTGCTAGAGTGGGTTAAGGATACAGCGATGCCTGCACTGTGGTTCGGATTTGATCCCTGGCCTGGGAAACTCCAAATGCCAAGGGTGCAACCTAATGATCTCCTCAGAGGCCCATCTCTAAACACAGCCTCACTGGGGGCTAGTGTTTCTCTTGTCTTTGAGCAGCACCCCTCACTGGGGGCTAGTGTTTCTCTTGTCTTTGAGCAGCACCCCTCACTGGGTGCTGGTGTTTCTCTTGTCTTTGGGCAATACCCTCCCCTGGCTAACCCAACAGTCTACTCCTCCCAGTTCTAGGCCCCAGCTCAGGTCTAGTTCACAGAGCATCTCCACGACCCCTGGCAGGAAGCCACCTTCCCTTCCTCCTTTGCTGACCTTAACTGGAGGCCCACTCTTCCACACCCTCCATGCTGCACAGATGGATGGACTGATGGACTGGACATCCAAACTTGCAAAGAACATGAGCAGGGGAAGTGGGTAAGAGACAAGCCAACCAGTCATGACACTGCTGTTCCAGATGGCAGGAATGCAGTGGAAGCATGGCCCATGGTACCACCCTGGTACCATGAGGTGTGACTCTCCTTACTTTCCAACCCCTGTTCTAGAAACTCAATATTCACAACAGTGGCATATGGTGCCTGAGAAATATTTGACAAGATTAACTCCAAGATGAGTAGCCACATAAGTCTAGACACAACATGTATGGAACAAGGTACCAGTTCCCAGCACTGACATCTGAGTAGCAGGACTCTGACTTGTTTTATGTCCATAAAAATAGTCAATGAGATTACATTTTCAGAAAAGTTAAATGTAAACACTTTCCTTTCATTCAGAGTATTACAATTTGAAATCATGATGTTCATTAATTTTAATATGTTTTGCCTTTTAATAATTTAAAATATTTTAGTAGCTATTGTTTTGAAACCCTATGAAAAAGACTTAACATTTAAATTTATTTTTATTTACACTTTTATGAAAACCCATCCTGATTCTGTACACTTTGAACATATTAAATTCTTAATTATTTAGATCATCACACTCAATGGAATATGAGTTATGTAAAAGCCTGGATTATAATGACATGCATAGTAATTTTGCTAAATAGAAGGCAAGGGAAGTACATTTTAAGGAATGTGTAATAATGCATGTTTATCTTCATTACTCATCCAAATATCATTGGGGACTGACACAGTATTTGCTGTGTGGAAATAATTACAGCCATATTGGTATATTACCAGCTTTGGGTCATATAAAATGGTAAATTTCTACACTTTTAAATTTATGTCATTATGAAGTTTAATCTGTGAAAGCAGAAAGAGAAAACATATTCTATCTATCAGTTTGCTAGCTTGACTATAAATTTTTAATTAGGAAAAACATGGTTCATGAGCCTCCATTTGTGCTCCTGCTTAAGCCTGAAGAGTAGAACAAACCTGTGGAAAGGAGCAAGTTGACAATTCTCTGCGCAGAGAACTTGGCAAAGCTGATGTTCAAAGGAGTGCAAGAGGATGGAAGCAACCTAAAATGTCCATCAGCAGAGGAATGGATAAAGAAGGTGTGGTACATCTATACCATGGAATATTAATCAGCTATAAAAAAGAATGAAATAATGCCATTTGCAGCAACATAGATTAACAGATTATCCAACTGAGTAAAGTAAGACAGACAAAGATAAATATCATATGATATCACTTACATGTGGAATCTAAAATATGATACAAGTGAACTTATATATGAAACAGAAACAGACTCACACACCTAGAAAACAAACTTATGGGTACCAAAGGGGAAAAGGTAGGGGATGGATAAACTAGGAGCTTGGGATTAATAGAAACACACTTCCATATATAAAACAGATAAGAATTTACTGTGTAGCACAGGGAACTATATTCAATATCTTGTAATAACACAATGGAGATGAATATGAAAAATAACATGTATATGTATATATTCAGATATATACATATGTATATATTCAGATACATATATATATGAATCATTTTGCTATACACCTGAAACTAAGACAAAAATCAACTAACTATACTTTACTAAAAAATGTAAAATTAAAAAAAAATTTTAAATGCAGGTCAGTTTTTCCCATTGTGTCTCAGCAGTAATGAACCCAACTAATATCCATGAAGATGGGGGTTGAATCCTGGCCTTCTCAGTGGGTTAAGGATCTGGCATTGCCATGAGCTGTAGCATAGATCACCAATGTGGCTCAGATCCTGCATTGCTGTCTCTATGGTGTGTGCTGGGAGCTGCAGCTCTGATTCAACCCTCAGCCTGGGAACTACCACATGCTGTGGGTTTGGCCCTAAAAATCAAAAATAAAATAAATATAAATTAATTAATTATTTTTTTAAAAATGCTGGTTAGTGATATATGAGATATGGTTAGTTTATGACTACTCCCAGCTTCCTATCTTCACAGTGTCCAGGCCATGGTCCAAGAAAAGACAAGGTGACACTGGGCAAATTCCCAAGAGTGGACACAGCAGGGCTGAGAATGCAGGGGGGCCAAGGTAGTGACAGCTTGCAGGATGGTGCCAGAAGAGGAGATATTGGAATGCAGAAGCTATTATATATCTGAAGAGTGTCCTTGGGGTATTCCATAAAGTTTGATCAGCCCATGCTTGTGACAGACCTAACAGGGGCCAGGGAAAGAGGCACCCAAAGGACTAGAGGTACACTCCAATCACACAGGTCCAGGAACAGTGCCCATTCCCACCAGCCAAACTGGAAAACCCCATGACTCATGGGGAACCAAACATACAGTGCTTTGTTCCAGTAGTGGGAAATATTTGGACTTGGACTGAATGCTGCTATGATGCCATGAACAAGTACCAAAATCAAGCCCTGAAAATCAAGCCCACCATCTTTAAGTATCTTAAACAAATCCCAGAAAAAATTTCAACAATATCTACCCAAATTCAAAAATATATAGATGCAACAAGAAAAATCCACAATTCAAAGAGTTTAGCAATAAAAATATTAATCAGTTAATAAAACTATAAAAATGACTAGGTATGCAAAGCAGTAGGAAAGTATGAACCATAATGAGGAATATAATCAGCCAATCAGAATTAACAGGGAGTTTTCATTGTGGCTCATCAGTAATGAACCTAACTAGTATCTGGGAGGACATGGGTTCAATCCATGGCCTTGCTCAGTGGGCTAAGGATCCAGCACTGTAGATGTGGCTCAGATCTAGTGTTGCAGTGGCAGGCAGCTACAGCTACAGTTTTGACTGCTAGCCTGGGAAATTCCCTATGCTGTGGGTGTGGTCCTAAAAAGATAAAGATAAAAAAAGAAAACTAAAGGAAACTGATATAGATGTTAGAATTAGTGGAAAAGCATTAAAAACTATATTAACTATATTCTGTATGTTCAAAAATACAAGTCAAGATATGAAAGATTTTTTTAAAAAAATCTAAACCAAATGTTCAAAGATAAAAATTACCTAGAAAAGACAAAGAGATAAAATTAAAGGCATGTTTCATCCAGAAAAAAACTTAAGAATGACAGCAGATTCCTAGTTGGAAACAATGCAATTGAGTGTACAGTGGATCAACATCTCTAAAGTACATATTGAAAAAAGGGCAAACTAGAATTATATAACTAGGGAAAATGTCCTTTAAAAATGACTCTTCAGGCATATAAAACCTGAAAGAATTAATGGCCAGAAAGCCTTCCCTGCAAAAGAAGTTAAAGGAGAACATTCAGGCAGAAGGGAATGCCTGGAAAAAAATATGAAATTACACAAAAGAATGGAGACAACTGGAAGTGTCAATGACATGAGTAAATAAACGTCTCTTATTTAAACCTTTTTTATGTAATAATTTTTATTTTTTCCATTATAGCTGGTTTCCAGTGTTCTGTCAATTTTCTACTGTACAGCATGGTGACCCAGTTTCTTATACATGTATACATTCTTTTTTCTAACATTATCATGCTCCATCATAAGTGACTAGACATAGTTCTCAGTGCTACATGACAGGATCTCATTGCTAATCCATTCCAAAGGCAATAATTTGCATCTATTAACCCCAAGCTCCCAATCCATCCCACTCCCTCCCCTTCCCCCTTGGCAACGACAAATCTATTCTGCAAGCCCATGATTTTCTTTTCTGTGGAAAGGTTCATTTGCTCCACATATTAGGTTCCAGATATAAGTGATATCATATGGTATTTATCTTTTTCTTTCAGACTTACTTCACTCAGGATGAGAGTCTCTGGTTCCATCCATGTTGTTGCAAATGGCATTATTTTGTTCTTTTTTATGGCTGAATGGTATTCCATTGTGTATATATACCACATCTTCCCAATCCAATTGTCTGTTGATGGACATTTGGGTTGTTACCATGTCTTGGCTGTTGTGAATAGTGCTGCAGTTAATATGCAGGTACATGTGTCTATTTCAAGGAGAGCTTTGTCCAGATATATGCCTAAGAGTGATATAGATGGGTCACATGGTAGTTTGATGTATAGTTTTCCAAGATACCTCCATGCTATTCTCCATAGTAGTTGTACCAGCTTGCATTCCCACCAACAGTGCAGGAGGGTTCCCTGTTCTCTACACCCCCTTCAGCATTTGTAATTTGTGGACTTAATGACAGCCATTCTGACTGGTGTGAGGTGGCATCTGGTGGTAGTTTTGATTTGCATTTCTCTAATAATTAGTCATGTTGAGAATTTTTTCATGTGTTTCATGTGCTTCATCTATACATCTTCCTTGGAGAAATGTCTGTTTAGGTCTTTTGCCCATTTTTCCACTGGGTTGGTGGCTTTTTTGCTGTTGAGTTGTATAAGTTGTTTGTAAATTTTAGAGATTAAGCCCTTGTCAGTTGCATCATTTAAAACTATATTCTCCCATTCTGTAAGTTGTCTTTCTGTTTACTTTTTGGTTTCCTTTGTCAGTTTGATTAGGTCCAACTGGTTTATTTTTGGTCTTATTTCTGTTGCTTTGGGAGATTGACCTGAGAAAATATTCATAAGTTTGATGTCAGAGAATGTTTTGCCATTCTCTTCCAGGAGTTTGGTGGTGCCTTGTCTTATATTTAAGTCCTTAAGCCATTTTAAGTTTATTTTTGTGCAGCCTCTTAAAAGACAATTGACAATTTAAACAAACAGAGTGTTAGAGTGAGAGAAGTTTATAAAATATGTAGAAGAAAAATATATAGCAACAAAAGCATGAGTTGAGTGAGAAAAGTTAGTACATTATTGTAAGGTTCTTACACTATACACAAGCACTTATATCACTGAAGATAGACCGTCATAAGGTTAAGATGAACCATGAGGTTGTGGGATTGATCCCTGGCCTTTCTAAGTAGGTTAAGGATCTGGCATTGCCATGAGCTGTGGTGTAGGTCTCAGACATGTCTCAGATCTGGCACTGCTATGGCTATGGCATTAGGCTGGTGGCTACAGCTCCGATTCGACCCCTGGCCTGGGAACCTCCATATGCCATGTGTGTGGCCCTAGAAAAGGAGAAAAAAAAGACAAAATAAAGGTTAAGATGTATGCAAGATACCCTGTGCAACCACTAAATAATAAAATAAAGGGGAATAATTAATATGCCAAAAAAGTAGATAACAAAAAGTTCTTCTATCAATTGAATGAAGGCAGAAAAATGAGAATAAATAACAGATTCAATGAGCAGAAGACACATAACAAGATGGCAAATTTAAACCAAACCATTACCATTTTTACTCTAAATATGACCCAACTCTAAGCTGTCTATAAGCATATTAAATTTAACAAAAATACGTGAAAACTAAGAAGATAGGAAAAGACAAACCACATTATTGCTAAACACAGGAAAGCTAGAGTTAAAAAAATTCTTTTTGCAGAAAACTGAAGAGGAGGAAACTTCCCAATTTATTCTTTGAGGCCAACATGATTACCCTGATACTAAAAAGAAGATGGATCAATACCCTTCATGAACATAGATGCAAAAATTCTATGCAAAATTTTGGGAAATCAAATCCAACAAAATATAGTATTTCATGACCAAGAGTGATTTATATCAGGAATGCAAAGTTGATTTAACATTTGAAAATCAATCAATGTATTTCACCATATTAACAAAAATTAAAGACATATACAATCAATTCAATAGCTGCAGTAAAAGCATTCAACAGAATCTGACATTGATTCATGTCAAAAACTCCTCGCAAACTGGGGCTAGAAAGAAACTTTATCAGCCTGAGAAAGGATGTCTCTGCAGAGCCCACAGCTAACATCATACTTAATGGTGAAAGACAGAAAATGTTTCCCCTAAGATCAGCAACAAGACAGTGACTCCAATTTCACAGCTTCCATGCAATAATATGAAAAATAAATAAAATGCATCCTGTTGTGAAGGGAAGAAATAAAATTATCTTTATTTGCAGACAGAGTCTGTCCATGCAGAAAATTCATTGACATCTTCAAACAAGCTACTATAACTAATTGGTGATCCAAGCAGGATTGTAGGATGCAAGATGAATAAAAAACCACCTATTATGTTTCTACAGCATTGCAAGGAACAACTGGAAACTGAAATCTAAGGACAATACCATTTATAATACAGCCCCTGGAGGGGAACTCCAAAATTCAAGCTGTTGCTAACCTTGATACCATTTAGGGACCTGGCAGCACAGGGCTTCCCCAGAGCTGAAAACCAATCCACACCAAGATCCTCATACAATGTGTGAGTGCCAGGGCACTTGATGATTTTGCTGGGAACAAATGTCATTGTTTCCAGTTTGAACTTGCAGAAAAACTCTACACAGAAGCAACTGGTTCTTCAGATGCCCTTCCCAGATGTACCCAAGATCAGGATTCCCTGTTCTACCAGGCCACAGGGCACAGGATTTGTGCTTTGCATTTATTTATTTATTTATTTATTTATTTTATTATTTCCCCAATACAATTTGTTTCCTACTGTACAGCATGGTGATCCAGTTACAGATACATGTATACATTCTTTTTTCTTGCATTATCATGCTCCATCATGGCCATCATAAGTGATATGCATAGTCCTCAGTGCTACAAAGTAGGAGCTCATTGCTAATTCAAATTTAAGTTTTTCCTATTTATTTATTTATTTATTTTTAAATTTATTTATTTATTTTTCTGCTGTACAGCATGGGGGCCAAGATGCACTTACATGTATACATATTTTTTTATACCCTTTGTTCTGTTGCAATATAAGTATCTAGACATAGTTCTCAATGTTATTCAGCAGAATCTCATTGTAAATCCATTCCAAGTTGAATCCAATAACCCCAAGCACTCAATCACTCCCACTCCCTCCCTCTCCTCCCAGGCGGCCACAAGTCTATTCCCCAAATCCATGATTTTCTTTTCCGTGAAAATGTTCATTTGTGCTGTATATTAAGTTCCAGTTATGTGATATCATATGATATTTGTCTTTGTCTTTCTGACTTATTTCATTCAAAATGAGAGTCTCTAGTTCCATCCATGTTGCTATAAATGGCATTATGTCATTCTTTTTTATGGCTGAGTAATATTCCATTGTGTATATATACCACATCTTCCTAATCCAATTGTCTGTTAATGGACATTTGGGTTGTTTCCATGTCTTGGCTATTGTGAATAGTGCTGCAATGAACATGCGGGTGCATGTGCATTTTTCAAGGAAACTCTTGTCCGGATGGATGCCCAAGAGTGGGATTGTGGGGTCATATGGAAGTTCTATGTATAGATTTCTAAGGTATCTCCAAACTGTTCTCCATAGCGACTATACCAGTTTACATTCCCACCAGCAGTGTGGGAGGGTGCCTTTTTCTCCACAATCTCTCCAGCACTTGCTATTTGTGGACTTATTAATGATGGCCATTCTGACTGGTGGGAGGTGGTATCTCATGGTAGTTTTAACATTCAGAAATCAGTCACATTCTTATATACCAACAATGAAATATTAGAAAAGGAATACAAAAATACAATACCTTTTAAAATTGCACCTCACAAAATCAAATACCTCGGAATACACTTGACCAAGGAGGTAAAGGACTTCTCTGCTGAGAATTATAAAACCTTAATCAAAGAAATTAAAGAAGATGTAAAGAAATGGAAAGATATTTCATGTTCCTGGATTGGAAAAATCAATATTGTAAAAATGGCCATACTACCCAAAGCAATCTACAGATTCAATGCAATCCCTATCAAATTACCCATGACATTTTTCACAGAACTAGAACAAACAACCCAAACATTTATATGGAACAACAAAAGACCCAGAATTGCCAAAGAAATCCTGAGAAACAAAAACCAAGCAGGAGGCATAACTCTTCCAGATTTGAAACAATATTACAAAGCCACAGTCATCAAAACAGTGTGGTACTGGTATCAAAAGAGACAGACCAATGGAACAGAATGGAGAACCCAGAAATAAACCCTGACACCTATGGTCAATTAATCTTTGACAAGGGAGGCAAGAACATCAAATGGGAAAAAGAAAGTCTGTTCAGCAAGCATTGCTGGGAAACCTGGACAACTGCATGCAAAGCAATGAAACTAGAACACACCCTCACACCATACACCAAAATAAACTCAAAATGGCTGAAAGACTTAAATAGAAGAAAGACACCATCAAACTCCTGGGCAAAACACACTCTGACTTCAACCTCATGAATATTTTCTCAGGTCAGTCTTCCAAAACAACAAAAATAAGAGCAATACAACTGAAAATAAGACCTAATCAAACTGAAAAGCTTCTGCACAGCAAAGGAAACCCAAAAGAAAACAAAAGACAACTTACAGAATAGGAGAAAATAGTTTCAAATGATGCAATGGAGAAGGGAATAATCTCTAGGATATTCAAGCAATTTATACAACTCAACAGCAAAAAAGACAATCACTCAATGGAAAAATGAGCAAAAGACCTGAATAGACTGTTCTCCAATGAAGATATACAGATGGCAAACAAACACATGAAAAAATGCTCAACATTGCTGATTATATGTGCTTTGCATTTAAATGCTACCTACTGGTACTTTGGATCAACAGGCAGAGGATAGAATTAAAGAGAACAGAGGAAGCATTTTCCACACAAGAATGTGAAGTTGGTGACAAGATTTGTTAAGTTTGGCCAGTTAAAATAGCACTTCCTGCCCAAATGGGAGAAGAAGAAAGGCAAAGAAACACCAAGTTCCTTACACCTAAACCTGTCTAACAATACTCTGTAAAGTCCACAGCTAAAGAACCAGTAACAGAAATTTAAAAAAAAAATCCAGTTCCTAATGAAATAGATACAGGCTTCCAGAAAACACCCGAAGATGGCATGTTTGAGAAAGCTTGTCATTCCACCAACATAAACAACACTATACTTGCCCACAACCCAACATGGATCAAATTTGTTTCAGCCCAAGAGTTCAGGCCTATAGAAAGTGCTTGAACTACATCCCAATGGGGTAGTGTCTCCAGCAGACCACTGCAGAGAGCCAAAAAGTCCTGAGGCAAGGATGGATTGCACAGCTCCTCCTTGCCAGGGGGAGCTCAATGGCACAGCCCCCTCCTGGCAGCCCAATCATTTCTCCTTATGAAGCAAACTTCCACTTTCAAGGAGCAGACTGGCCATATTCGTGCTTCCCTGTAAAATCCCACAGAATAATGCAGCAAAGGGATTTTATTTTTACCATGAACACAAGGACAGACCGAAAAGGAGTGGCTAGGAAAGCCAAGGAGAAATCGTGAAGGATGAGTGGCCACAGCTGCTGCCCAGGGTGGACAGTAGCCAGCTTGCCACAGGGAATCCCAGAAAGGGTTCCCTGCCGTGGGTCTAAGACAGGAAGGCTGGTGCAAAGTCTGTCTGGGTAGCCGTCAGACCCCCAGGTCTAGTCCTCCCACAGGGCAACCAGGTGACTGTCCTTGTCCCTACCAGATAAAAATGGAAAGTGGATGTCTTGAGTGAGACCCTGACTGAGGTGCAGTGGGGCCACAGGTAACCAGGGGACTGAGTAAGAGTCCAAACACCAAACAACAGGATTTCTACACCCACTATGGTTCCCTCCCCTCCTGGGATCCAACCCAGGACTCAAGCACTTTGGAGGAATTGATGAATCCAAGAGAAAAGGTTCACTTCCCATTGCAATGGACAAACCTCCTGGATCTCCTGTAGGATGCTCAGAATTCTGTAATCCTAATACCACCCACCTTCCTGTCACATCGCCAGTGGTCCTTCTCAAGTAAAAAAGACTAACTCCAAGCAAGTTCCAAGTAGGATTGCAGAAGGCCAGGGGTGGGTGGGAATAAAATTGAGGGTATCTTCCTGGAATCAGAACAAAAATGGAAAGAGATGGAAAACAGGAGAGGAGAGATAGCAATGTAACCATACAAGGACCGGAACTTTGCTGTGGAACTGATATAAGCTCTAGAAAGGAAGTACAGAAAACAGAGGGAGGGGTTTATCAATCACCTTTTCAGATGCAACTAAGGACAAGTCCATTAATGGTGAAATAGGACTTTCACCTGGAAGTCAGCAAAGATTCAGAATGTTATTTTGAATATGGTTGTTGGTATTCTTCAGTGTGGTCCCTGGAGTGCCTGGCTGGGGCTGGGGGGGGGGGGGCAGGGGGGATGCTCCATAAGAGTGAAGCTTCCAGGACACACTACCCCCAACTCAGCCCTCAGGTGATACTTCTGTGGGCTGATCTTTGAGACCCACCTACAGAGGAAGCAGTTTTCATCCCTCTCCTGCCTGCTGGGGTGGACGTAGTGGAACCCTCTGGGGGAATCTCACTCTTCCACAAAAGAATAAGTCTTCCTCTTTCACATCTGGGGGATGCATCCAGGTCTTCTCAGGGATGAGCTCCCAGAGGACAGGGCTCTGGCCTTGGCACCTGGCACCCTCAAATGCAAAAACACCATAGGCTAGTAAGGGGTGTCTGGCCTCTAGGAATGACACAGTATAGGACATTGCAAGCATGGCAATGACAATGAGACCCTGGCCACAGCACCACAGGTCAGCTGCCAAAAGGCAACAAGAGCTGTTGGTGTCAGGGACAAGAAAGTGACCATGTAGGAGGAAAGTGCTAGAAGCTTCCCTAGGAAATTGAACAAAGAGTCCAGACAAAATGTCCATGGAGGTGACACATGGAGATGCTAGGTGTGAAGGCAACTTCCAACACCTTTCAAATGAATGCACCTGGTGTAAGAAAGAGCCCCAGCTGCATGGATGCAAGCCACCAACCTGGGCCTGTCAGACCCAGATTGTGAGCTTACAAGGCTCAGGTCCCAGGCCACCAGACTGAGATCTGACAAATAAGTGTCTGGCAAGGTGAGGGTGAGGAGGGGGTATTCTCCAACGAAAGCTCTCCCCAAGTGTTCCAATATGCTATCTGGTTTAAGCATCACAGATCTAGTCCAACCTCATACCAGATGTAGCAACCCCACCAGGTGAACCTGCTAGGTGGGCCCTCAAGGCCACTCCCTCCCCCTTACGGATGTGGTAAGAAGTCCTTGTGGTTTCCTGGGACTAACTTGGGTTCTGCTAGAGGGCTGAGGTCTCTTACTCCCACAACACAATCTTCTCTTCATCAAAGGAAACATCCTCTCCTAAGTTGGACCAATTACCAGTTCTCCATAGTGGTATAAATGGTATAAATGGTACCACCCTCTGTCTGCTCTCTGGGAGATGGTTCCACTGTGGTCTCTACACCTCTGCACATATGGCAAAAAGATGAACCAGTGATCTTTTTTCCCAACTATGGTTATTTATTGAAGAGCCTTAAAGGGGTCTTAGTTTCCTGGGACTGCTGTAACAAAGTACCCCAAGGAGGGCAGCTTAAAGCAGCAGAGGTGTATGCTGTCACAGTTCTGGAGGTCAGCTGTCCAAGTCAAGGTATGGGCAGGTCCCCTGAGAGCTGAGACCCTGCCCCAGGCCTCCTCCCAGCTCCCAGCAGGACCTCAGGGTCTCCTGGCTTGTCATCTCCCTGGGTCTTTATATCATCTTCCCTCTATGTGTGTGACTAAAAGTCCTCTGAGTCATGCCAAATCAGGGCCCAGTCTAATGTCTTCATCTTGCATATCTGCATTACTTGAAAGTAATGTTGTAATCACAGATCCTGGGGCTAGGAATTCACCACATCTTGGGGGAGACCCAACTCAATGCACACAGAAGACCTAGTGTTCTCTCAGAAGCCCAGAGCAGACAGGCTTACTGTCCAGTATAAAAGATTTGGTTTCCCTCTCAGTGATTCCCTCCCACTGTGTAACCCACCCACCATATATGTTCTAGGACTGCCTGCACCATCTCCTGCCATCCTGCCTACTTCCACAGAGTCACCAATTAACCTCTGATAACACCATTCTTCAACTCCTCAGGGAAATGCACTGACAACTAAAGTCCAGCTCCTTTGTTCTGTATCCCCAGTAGATGCATTTCTCCCCATCCGAGCAGTGGGTTAACACCAATCAAGGGCCAAATGCTTCACATGGGTCCTCTTTGATGTGGATAACAACCAGGTGGGTAAGGTACTACTTCCATGTGGAATCCCATGGAAGGAAAGGCACTGCAAGACCTAATTGTTTCCATGGTCACACAGCTGTTGGCCAGTGAGGGCAGGCATCAAATCCACACTCGCTGACCTCAGAGGTGATGCGACTACATGGCAACCCTACAGCAGCCTCTAACTTACTAGTTTGTATTAAGTAGACATTAGGCTTGATACATTGCAATGGACTCATAGTGGCCACAAACTTTGCAAAGTCCCTCAATCAAGAAGTGGAAACTCATTTCCATCTCCTTGAATCTTGGCTGTGCCAGCAGCTAGTTTTGTCCAACATGATATGGCAGAAATAAAGCCAGGCAACTTCTGAGGCTGAGCCTTTGGAGAGCCGTGACTCCCACCCTCATTTCAGGATAGCCCACTTCATCGGTGCCAGCTCCCACATAAGGGGTTTATCACTCCAAGCCATAGAGAGCCACGCAGAATCAGGGGGGACAGCCAGCACTTCTGGAGGGGACTGAATATCACCAGCTGATCCCACATGAAAGCCCAGCCCACAGAGTTCTGAAAAAATAAGATTTTTTTGTTTGTTTGTTTTTTGTTTGTTTGTTTTTTGTGTGTTTTTTTTGTCTTTTTTTTTTTGCTATTTCTTTGGGCCGCTCCCACGGCATATGGAGGTTCCCAGGCTAGGGGTCCAATCGGAGCTGTAGCCACTGGCCTACACCAGAGCCACAGCAACGTGGGATCCGAGCCATGTCTACAACCTACACCACAGCTCATGGCAACGCCGGATCATTAACCTACTGAGCAAGGGCAGGGACCAAACCCGTAACCTCATGGTTCCTAGTCGGATTCCTTAACCACTGCACCACGATGGGAACACCAGATTTTTTTTTCACATTTTTTCCCTCCTTAGGAGGTACTTTTATTCTTTTTTTAAAATTGAACTCTTGTTGATTTACAATGTTTTGTTAGTTTCTGGTGTATAGTAGCTATTATTTTTAAGTATGTTTTCCATTACAGGTTATCACAAGATAATGAATATAGTTCCCCGAGCTATACAGTAGGACTTTGTTTATCTATTTAATTTAATTTTTTAATAATGATTTTTATTTTTTCCATTATAGCTAGTTTACAGTGTTCTGTCAATTTTCTGCTATACTGCAAGGTGACCCAGTTACACATACATGTATACATTCTTTTTTTCACATTATCATGTTCCATCATAAGTAGCTAGATATAGTTCCCAGTTCTATACAGCAGGATCTCATTGCTAATCCATTCCAAAGGGAATAGTTTGCATCTATTAACCTCAAATTGCCAATCCATCCCACTCCCTCCTCTTCCCCCTAGGCAACCACAATTCTCTTCTCCATGTCCATGATTTTCTTTGCTGTAGAAAGGTTCATTTGTGCCATATATTAGATTCCAGATATAAGTGGTATCATATAGTATTTGTCTTTTTCAGGGTTATTCACTTAGTATGAGAGTCTCTAGTTCCATGCATGTTGCTGCAAATGGCATTATTTTGTTCTTTTTTATGGCTGAGTAGTATTGTTTATCTATTTTAAACAAGATAGTTTGTACCTGCTAATCCTAAACTCTTAATCTACCCCCTTTGATAATCATAAGTTTGTTTCTTATGTCTGCAAGTCTGTTTCTTTTCTGTAAATAAGCTCATTTGTATCATTCTTTTTTATATTCCACATATAAGTGATATTATATAATATTTGTCTTTTTCTGTCTGACTTAATTCACTTAGCATGTCACTTCAAATAAAACAGTTGTTGTGTTAAGTACCTAAGTTTTGGGGTTGTTTTTCTCAAGCAGGGGTCGATGACAGGAAAGAATCCTTTCTCAGCTAGACTGGAATTCACTCCAAGGTTGGGTCTGTCCCTGCTAACTGCTGGGCAGCACTGGCCACTGAGTACAGCCTTCAAACCACCTTGCCTTCAGAGAACAAAGCAAGACTTTGATGGATGTTGCACCACCTCCAGAAGCTGCAACAGGACCACTGACAGTTTGGGAACTTGTCAAAGCATCTTCAGAACAGGAGGAGAGAGCATCCATCCCCCATGCCAGGCCCCTGCACCCTCCCCTAGCTGAATCAGCAAAATGTACCAGAAAAGCCGCCCAGCTATCCAGCCCCTAGAATACATCATCCAACTGCGGGCCAAGGGTTCCCAACCTGGGCCCATTCTGTTCCTTCCAAAAACAGAATTCTCTCCCTTTGGGCAGAGGAAAGTATGTACAATGAGACAGGAAAACAGTTCACGGTCAGAGCTGACATAGGATGAAGCAGAGGGATGGGAATCACAGGAGGATGGAAATGACTGTGGCTACATGAATTGGCAACCAGGTTGAGCAGTGGAGATGATGCACGAAAGTCAAGATGGACTGGCCATGCAGACAGGACATACAATGCTGGTGCCCAATGTCCTGTCTTTTCTTCCATCCTCAAGCAGTGCCCATCCCCACTGGCTGAGCACCTATTGTGTGCTCCAGTACTGGTCTCATCAAGGTAAAAAGGAGAGTGTCCAGATGGTGTCCACGTCCACCCTGACATTTTCTCTAATGGAAAGGGGTCACCACCTCGGTCCATCAGGCGACAGAGTCAAGGCAGGTGCTACAACCCCTGGGGTTCCTGGAGCACAGCTCCTACCTGGATTAAGGCTGAGCCCCTGTAAGTTGCCAGACCACAGGGAATGATAGCCAATGCCAGGACCCAGTGACTCAAGGGGAAGAGAAGCATGGTGTCCTCCCAGCCCCTGGATGAGATGCTTGGGTTGGGCCTGAAGCCATCAACCATACAGCTTCCTCAACAGCCCTGTTCCAGGTTCTTGCTCCCAAGCCTCCTTTTGGACTCCTTTGCTCAGGTGCAAATCCTAGAGCTTGGAAACTGACACTTCTTTTAATAAAGGGAGGAATTTTAGAGAAAAAGGAAAAGTGTGATGCTGAATGAGGAGACAAATCATCAAGCAAAAAACCTGCAGGAAAAACAATGAGGGCTTAGGTGCAACCCACACAGCTGAACTATCATTTGCATAGCACTGTTGAGAATCTATACACATCTTAATTGTATTCAAACACTTTGAATTTTGAGACAGTCTTTTAGGTTTTGTTGTTCATTTCTCATATTTCATTATGTCTTTTTTTAATGTCCCACTTTTATCTTTCATTATTTTATCTTCTGCAGCAAAATTGCCTTATGGCCAACTCATTATGCAGAAAAAGTGCAGCAAAGATGCTTACAGGGAACATACCTGGAACTGCCTACGTGAGCTCTTGCCCAGATGACTGGCTGGCCAGTCCTCCTGAATGGAACAAGATAATACTCTGACCTCCCAAGCTGTCCCTGGACCTCAAAACTTCATGATGGTGCCATAAATGAAAAGAAACTCAAGGCATGGGTTAATGGAATAGCCTGTACAAGCCTAAATTGGAAAGTCTTGCCTTGATCAAGAAAATTATTCAATCCACTTGTACACTTTCTGCTTTCAGTCATTACTAGAATGTTCACTTACCCATGCAAATTGCATGGAAATCTATACTCATTAAGACTTTCTCTTTCCTAGAGTATTTTATCAAGCCATCAGGAGGTATCAGCTCATAAAAGTGACAGGAAAAAAATGAGCCCAAGAGAACACAGTCAAGCCTGTTTCTTGTTTTTGTTTTTTTTGTCTTTTTGCCATTTCTTGGGCCGCTTCTGTGGCATATGGAGGTTCCCAGGCTAGGGGTCGAATTGGAGCTGTAGCCACTGGTCTATGCCACAGCCACAGCAACACGGGGTCCGAGCCACATCTGCAACCTACACCACAGCTCATGGCAACACTGGATCCTTAATCCACAGAGCAAGGCCAGGGATCAAACTCACAACCTCATGGTTCTTAGTCGGATTTGTTAACCACTGAGCCATGACGGGAATTCCAAGCCTGTTTAATTAGGTAAGTCTTGTGCAGGGTGCCTGAGGAAATAACAGAATGGCTTCTCTAAAATATTAGAGCTTTGTTGGGGAACAGTCCTTGTCAAAGGTTAACATCCAATTCAAGCAAAAGCACAGCCACTTAATCTTCCTTACTATCTTAAAAAAGTCTGGAGACCTGAACCTAGCTATCTGAAGTACCAGGACAAGAAAAAGGGAGGAAGGAAATCTTTCCTACAGTCACCTTGTCAGGTGCACAGAGACTGATGTCCCCAGGTGATGCCAAGAGGTAACCTGGAGCCTAGGCTGCGCAAAAGCCAGGAGCCTCCCTCATGTTATACTCAATGCACAAAAGCTGCTGGCATCTGAAATGGGACTTTTTTTTTTTTGCCAGAAGGAGACACCCACTTTCTGGTTTACCTACTGTCTACAGGGCTATTCCATATCCCACTGTGGAGCTAGATCAAGACTTCTCCTGACCCCATGCAGAGGAAGCACGAGGACCACCATCATGGCAAGGGAGAACTGAGACTTGGTAATACCTGCCACTTCTTCAGGGTCAAAAGGCACCATCCAGCCACCAAGACCAGAGTCCCTGTCCTGCTGGCTGTTAGCATGTCCCTGCCTCCTGCCCATGGTGAACTCTCTGCCTGGAGGTCTCTGTCCCTTTTGGCCCTTGGTGCCTGTATAAGTTTGCATGGGCTGCCAGAACAAAGTGCCACATGTGGGGTGTTTCTCAGCCTTGGGGCTGCAAGTCCAGGGTTGATGTGGGGAGGGTGGTTTCTGTGTGTGATCTGCTGGCCAGGGAAGGACCTGCTGCAGGCACCTCCCATGGCTGGTGGATGGTCAACTTCATGTTCATGTGGCCTTCTCCCCCTGTGCACATCTGTCTCCAAATTCCCATTTTTAGAAGAACACAGGTAATTTTGGATCAGGGCCAACCTTAATTTACCTCTCTAAAGGCCTTCTTGCCAAATGGAGTCACATTCTTTCTCTGTGTGTTCAGCCATTTTTATTTTTCATATTTTGATGTTAAAAGTATTTGATCTTTTTTTCATAAATTTTATTGGAGTATAGTTGACAGAATGTTGTATTAGTTTCATGTGTACAGCAAAGTGAATCAGTTATACATATACATATATCCATTCCATTCTCCCATATAGGCTATTACAGACTATTGAGTAGATTTCCCTGTGCTATAGAGTCGATTCTTGTTAATCATCAACACTATACAGTAGTAGATTCCCCTATGCCACACAGTAGGTTCTAGTGAATTATATAACCTGTGTAGTAGTGTGTATATGTTAGTCCCATCCACCCAATTCCTCTCTCCCCTCCACGGATTCCCCTACATTAGCCATAAGATCAATTTTGAAATCCAAATACAATCACATTCTGAGGCACTGATGGTTAGGACATCAGCACTTGAATTTGGGGGGACATGGTGCCAATAACATCATCGCTAAGAGCACTGTCATTTTGTGCTACAGGGAAATCGTGGCACAAAGAGCAGCCCAAAGCCTTACAACACCACAGGGACCCACACCAACTCCAGGGTGGGGCAAACCAGAAAGGTGGTGGTCCAGACAACTCAAGAGAAAAGCTTTCCCCAGGTGGCCAGCAAGGCTATACCTGATGTCTGCGTGCAGGTGGCTGAGCCTCAGGTATAACTAAGAGGCAGGCAGGCACCTGTTGGAGTCAGCCTGGTCCCCAAGCCCCAGCACAATGCCCAGTGCTGGTGAAACTGACAGCACTTATGACCTGAACCTAGCCAAAACACAGACAGGGACTTGAATACACATGTGGGACTCAAACAAAACCCAGATTGGGACTTTAACCCACAGTTTTAAATTAGAATTACTCACCTGGTGTCTGGACTCATTGAGGTTCAGGTTCTTCATGCCTCCATGTGGAAGGAATTTGGCAAAAGGCAAAGTGATAGGCAAAAAATAGATTTATTAAGATATGATGCTTGTGAGAGATTCAAGCGGGCAGGCAAGGAGGCTCAAGGTGGGCTATGGTTTTATCATCCGAGGGAAATGGGGGTCAGAAAAGACCACCTCTTTCTTTCTGGGAGTAGTAGCTCCTCCTTGCTATCAGGTAAGGTATACATTAAAGTCAGTAGAAGGGCTGTCCTTGGTCTGAATCTGAATGCAGGCCTCATCCCATCCCCCACCCAATGACCTGAGGCAATTCTCACACCTCCACTAGTCAAGCAAGGCTGCCATGTTCTGATGGCTTTTTTGAGCAATTTCTTAACTCACAGTAATCTCCCAAAGTCCCCTAAATTTCCATCTTTATCGATGGTCCCTTATTGGGACTTCTACAACCTGTGCCTGCTCCAGCACTATCACTGGGGTTGAAAGGATGAAAGCCTAACAGCCCAACCCCCTCAGAACTTAGGAAGCTGATGGGGGCTGGGCCTGGAATTCGAGGGCATTTAGAGCTTCTTATTAACTCCCTGGGTGCCCTCGAGTTCCGGACCCTGTTCCCTATAAGTAAAAGATCATACTTTTTGCTGTTTTAGGGCTTGCTTTCTGTTCTGTACAAAACTATGTGGAAAGGGAAAAGCAGGCCCCTGAGTATGTGCCTCTATGCATGAAACTTCTTGAAACTGCTTGAGATAACAGGGAAAAGGGTTCCTAACCGCTTGTTTGGCTTCTGTAAGGCTGCTTGCATAAGATAAAAAGAGGAGAAGTTAATCGTCTAACCGACCCCAGTAAGCTCGGGTGTGCCACAAAATGTTGAAAATCCTGATAAATATATCTTGGTGACAATATGTCTCCCCCACCCAGGGACAGGCATAAACAGGTAACTCCAGGACAACTTAAAATTAATTGGCCCACAAAGCGCGGGCTCTCGAAGTTTTAAATTGACTGGTTTGTGATATTTTAAAGTGATTAGTTTGTAAAAGCGCGGGCTTTGTTGTGAACCCCATAAAAGCTGTCCCAACTCCACACTCAGGGCCGCAGTCCTCTACCCCTGCGTGGCGTACGACTGTGGGCCCCAGCGCGCTCAGAATAAAAATCCTCTTGCTGTTTGCATCAAGACCGCTTCTCGTGAGTGATTTGGGGTGTCGCCTCTTCCGAGTCCAGACGAGGGGGATTTTCACTCGACTGGCCTTTCAGGGTCAGTGCTAAGACCCAACTCGGCCCCCTGCAGGGGTATGGGGGAAGGGACAGCTAAGTCTCATACAGCCCCCACCTCTACCTTCAACTATACACAAGCCACCTTAGCCAACATAATCTCTTACCCCAGTGTTACTCCCTCATTAGTCTTTGAATCACTTCCCTATTTTAAACTCAAATTTTATTTCAAAAGAAAAATCAGAATCAAGCCAGTAAACATGACTTAACTGTTGGATCCAAAGGGTGGCCCTGGAGGTACAAGAGGCAGATTTCAAGATGAGGAACAGTGAGAGAGATGCAGAAGAATACAGAAATCCTGGCCCTATAAAGTTACAAGAAATTATAGGCAAGTGTGGAGGATCTGATTAAATGGCCATGAAGTGTCCTCAGAACCAAGGTGGAAGTAATTTAAAAGTCTTAGGAGAGCAAAAGAAATGCAAAATAGTACCAAGCAATGGAGGATATTGGCTATAAACTTCCTTTCAAGCTAGAATTGTAGATTCAAAGCCTTAAGAATCCCCCAGGCTCTGTAAGGAAGCAGGGCCTTGGGCTGCTGTGCTGCAGGACCCAGCCTTATAAGTCAGGAGGGACTAGCCAGAGAAAGCACCACCCACAGACTAAAATGTAAGTCACTGTCCCAGCCCTTGGTGGATGGTCAATCTGAGCCTGAGACTCTGGGCCACATTGCTGTGCTGGTCTGTTTCCTTCACTCCAAGAAGCCTTGAAGTGATAAAGAAACCAAGGAATTCCCCCTGTGGTATGGCAGGTTAATGACCAAGTGGATCTGTGTACAATTTGATCTCCAGCCTGGCATAGTGGGTTAAGAATTAGGCATTGCCACAGCTGTAGCACAGGTCACAGATGCCATGGCTGTAGCTTGGATTCAATCCCTTGCCAGGAACTTCCATATGCCATGGGTGCAGCTGAAAGAGAAAAAAGAAAGAAAAGAAAGTGAAGGAAAGGAAGGAAGGGAGGAAGGGAGGGAGGGAGGAAGGAAGGAAGGAAGGAAGGAAGGAAGGAAGGAAAGAAAGAAAGAAACCAAAAGCACTTAACTGGTATTGAAGCAGGAGATAGATGGGTCTCAGGCTGAGTAACTATAATCTATTCCCTTTAGACAGATAACTTCAAGCTAAAGATGAAGGCAGAAGCAAGGAGCAGCTGCATTCTTAATGGGTTAAAAGATAGAGACCACCTATTTCTCATTCTTGAGGTCAAAGAGATCTCCAGAACTACACACTCACAGAAAGATTCCTCAGGGGTCAGAGAAGAGAGGGCCAGCAGTCCATAGTACATCCTATTAACTTCCCAGAAACCCTGTGCTAGAACCCATCCTGGCTAAAAGAAGTGTCTGGGCACAGGGGAGGCCCTGAGTTAGGCCAAATGTGTGTTCAAGGCCAGATGAAACAAGATGTTTGGCCACAGGAAGCCCAGAAGGATGGCCCCATGTAAGTGATTTAAACCACCTCCAAAGCACATGTCACTCTCTCCCTCTCTTGCTCTTTCTCTGTCTCTGTATCTCTCTTTCTCTGCCTGTCTACCCCCCCTCCACCAGAGCCTACTGGTGATTTTCCTTTGCCGATCTTCTCTCTTTTCTCTCTTAATAGACACTATTTGCCTCACTATGCTCAATCTCTGCAGAATTCTTTCTCCAAAGTGACAACTTCTGGGATCTACATTAAGTGGTTAGGGTTCAGTGTTTTCACCCCACAGGTACCCAAGAACAGTATCACAAGTTAAATCCAGAAAGAAGGCTTCACTTTTATTACCTGTACCTGTTTATACTCATTATCTTAGCCAAAATATGGAACCAAATGGCAGATTCAGACACAAGATTTTACACAAAAAGTATAATTTTTAAAAAGCTGAAAATTCCCTAGAATGTTTCAGAGCACTTAAGATTCCCACCAATTTCCCATATAATTAGGTCATATATTACTAATGAAAGTAACAAAATAATTATTTCCATCCTTGAAAGAGTTTCTGGTTAGAATTCACAGGCATATGTGTCTAAGTGAAATCCCACTGTTACCCAAGTTCCCCACTTCTCTAATCCTTCCCTTAGGATTGTTTAAAAAAAAAAAATCAACAAGGTTCACAAATAGAGTACAAGCCATATATCAAATTCATGAGCTTTTAAGTTAAGTCTTGGGGTTTGTACCCTGAATACAATAACTATTAATTCTAAAATCACAAGTAACTGAAATTCTCTTTGCCATGTGTGAGCACTAAGATGTGCATCAGAGAACCGCTTGCCAGCAAGGAAAGCCAGCTGCAGGAAGAGATGTGGTTCCCCAACTCCAGCCCAGGACTTCTTCCTGTCCAGGCTCTCAGCCTGCCACTGGCTCTTTCTGTGGAAAAGGAAGGTTCTACTCATTCAGAAGTCTTAAAGTCTCACTGGCACAGCAGAGCAGGTCTCTCCTGGCCACCACTCAGAGAATCCACCCTCTCTTTCCAACAGGTATTTCTCTGCTGAGGTGCTTGGGACCACTGACCAAAACCAACAAAAAGCCCTGCCCCAAGAGCTTCAATCCCACTGGGAACATTAACAGAACTGAAGGCAGAACAGCTTTTGAATTATGTTGATTGAAAAATATGCATAAACTGAAAGTTGAGAGTTATATTTTACTGGGTGTATTTCTGAGAACTCAAGTCTGGGACACAGCCTCTCAGGTGGCATTAAGGGATGGCTCCAAAGGGAGAAGCCAGGATACATAGGGGTTTTGCAACAAAGACCAGGTGGCTAGAACATGAAAAGATTACTGTTATTTTTTAAAAACCAGACATTGCAAGTTAATGAATTCAGTGTTTTTCTCTGTATGGGAAGAGGCAAGGGTCTGGGCTGATTGAAATCACTCCCTTGAAGGGCATCTCTGCTCTCTGGGGCCAGTGTCCTGCTTTTTTCCATCCTGAGTCCCCTCAGGGTGCACAGTCAGTGTGGCTGCAGTGGCTGTGGGCTTGGGGGTGGGGAGCCACTTAGTCTCCATCCTGGTCCACTCAGGGCTCATCCTCAGGGTGGCTATAATGTGATGGCTTGATGGCCACAGCATCTTTTATTTACTGATGTGGCAGGTGATTTTTTCACGCACAGTTACCTGAGTCCATGTTCTCCAGGAATGTGTGATGGGACCCTCAGAGTCATTGCATCAGCTGGAGCAAAGAGCTAGACAAGCCCAAGTCAGGGAGAGCAAGTGGGTCAGGTTACAAGACTCCAAAAATAAGGGCTATGCTGCAGGCCCATGACCTGCCCTCATCACACCACTGGAGCCCAATATGAGAGGTTCAATGTTCAATGGACCACCCCTGTCTCTCCATTTGGGCAAACCCCACCTGCTTGACCAAGAAATCTGAAGCCAGGGCCTTTGCCCACATTCGACCTAGTCCCCATCCTCTAAAGTCAATTTAAAAAAATTTTTTTTTCTCTTTAGGGCTGCTCCAGTGGCATATGGAAGATCCCAGGGCTCAAATCACAGCTGCAGCTGCTGGCCTATCAACATAGCCATAGCAACATAGGATCCCAGCCAAGTCTCTGACCTATACCACAGCTTATGGTGTTGCTGGGTCCTTAACCCACTGAGACAGGCCAGGGATTGAGCCTACAACCACATGGATACTAGTCGGGTTCATTACCACTAAGCAACAATGGGAATTCCCAAGGCAGGTTTTTTTCTTTCTTTTTTTTTTTAATTACTCAAATGAATTTATCACATCTGTAGCTATATAATGATCATAACAATCTGATTTCAGAGGATTTCCATCCCACAGCCCAAGCACATCCCCCACCCTCCAAACTGTCTCCTCCAGAGACCATAAGTTTTTCAATGTCTGTGAGCCAGCATCTGTTATGCAAAGAAGTTCAGTCTGTCCTTTTTTCAGATTCCACATGTCAGTGAAAGCATTTCAAGTTGCTGTCTCATTGTATGGCTGGCTTCATTTAGCCCAATAATTTCTAGGTCCATCCATGTTGCTAAAAATGCTGGTATTTCATTCATTTTTATGGCTGAGTAATATTCCATTGTGTATATGGAAGACATCTTCTGGATCCACTCCGCTGTCGATGAACATTTACATCATTTCCATGTCTTGGCTATTGTAAATAGTGCTGCAACGAACATTGGCGTACATGTGTCTTTGTGAGTCATGGTTTTCTCTGGATAGATGCCCAGGAGTGGGATTGCTAGATCAAATGGTAGTTCTATGCGTAGTTTTCTGAGGAATCTCCATACTGCTTTCCACAGGGGTTGCACCAATTTACAATCCCACCAACAGTGTACTAGTGTTTCTTTTTCTCCACACCCTCTCCAGCACTTATTGTTTGTAGACTTTTTGAGGATGGCCATTCTGGCTGGTTTCAGTGGTACCTCATAGTGGTTTTGATTTGCATTTCTCTAATAATGAGTGATGTTGAACATCTTTTCATGTGTTTTTTGGGGTTGTTTGTTTTTTTGGTATGGAGCTGCAGAATTTGTTTACAAATTTTGGAGATGAATCCCTTGTCAGTTGATTCACTTGCAAAGATTTTCTCCCATTCTGTGGGCTGTCTTTTCATTTTATTTAGGGTTTCCTTTGCTGTGCAGAAACTTTGAAGTTTGAGTAGGTCCCATTTGTTTATTTTTGTTTTTATTGTCAATAATCTAATAGGTAGATCTGAGAAGATGTTTCTGTTGTTTATGTCAGAGAGTGTTTGGTCTATGTTTTCCTCTAAGAGTTTTATAGTGTCTTGTCTTATATCTAGGTCTTTAACACATTTGGAGTTTATTTTTGTGTATGGTGTTAGGAAGTGTTCTCATTTTATTCTTTTCCATGTGGCTGTCCAGTTTTCCCAGCACCACTTACTGAACAAGCTGTCCTTTCTCCATTGTGTACTCTTGCCTCCTTTGTCATAGATGAGTTGGCTGTAGGTGCATGGGTTTAATTCTGGGCTTTCTATCCTGTTCCACTGATCTATATGTCTTTGTGCCAGTGCCATAAGGTTTTGATGACTGTTGCTTTGTAGTATAGTCTGAGGTCCGGGAGCCTGATGGCTCCAGCTCCACTTTTCTTTTTCAGGATGTTTTTGGCCCTTCTGGGTCTTTTGTGCTTCCAAACTTTAAAATATTTTGTTCAAGTTCTGTGAAAAATGTCCTTGGTAATTTGATAGGGATTGCATTGAATCTGTAGATTGCCTTGGGTAGTATAGTCATTTTGATAATATTGACTCTTCCAAATCCATGAGCATGGTATATCTTTACATCTATTTGTGTCATCATTAGTTTCTTTCATCAGTGCCTTATACTTTTTAGAGTACAAGTCTTTTGTCTCCTTAGGTGGGTTTATTCCTAAGCATTTGACTCTTTTGGATGTGATAGTAAAAGGGATTGCTTTCCTAATTTCTCTTTTTGATCTTTTGTTGTTAGTGTATAGAAATGCCATCGATTTCTGTGTATTAATTTTGTATCCTACGGCTTTGCCAAATTCATGAATGAGCTCTAATAATTTTCTGGTAGAGTCTTTAGAATTCTCTAGGTAGAGTATCATGTCATCTGCAAATAGTGATAATTTTAATTCTTCCTTTCCAATTTGGATTCCTTTTATTTCTTTTACTTCTATGATTACTGTAGCTAGGACATCCAGAACTATGTTGAAGAGTAGTGGCGAGAGCAGACATCCTTGTCTTGTTCCTGATCTCAGCGGGAATTCTGTCAGCTTTTCACCATTGAGAATGATGTCAGCTGTGGGTTTGTCATATATGGCTTTTATTATGCTGAGGTAGGTTCCCTCTATGCCCACTTTCTGAAGAGTTTTTATCAGAAATGGGTGTTGGATTTTTGTCAAAGGCTTTTTCTGTGTTTATTGAGAGGATCATATGGTTTTTATTCTTCAGTTTGTTAATGGGGTGTATCACATGGATGGATTTGTGGATATTGAAGAACGCTTGCATCCCTGGGTTAAATCCCACTTGATCATGATGTACAGTCCTTTTAATGTATTTTTGGATGTGGCTTGCTAGTATTTCATTGAGGATTTTTGCATTAATGTTCATCATTGATATTGGACTGTAGTTTTCTTTTTTTGTGGAGTCTTTGGTTTTGGTATCACAGTGATGGTGGCCTCATAAAATGAGTTTGGGAGTGTCCCTTCCTCTGTAATTTTTTGAAATAGTTTCAGAAGGAGAGGTCTTAGCCCTTCTCTAAATGTTTGATCCTGGACTTTTGTTTGTTAGAAGTTTTTTAATCACAGTTTCAATTTCAGTTCTTGTGATGGGTCCATTCATCTCTTCTATTTCATCTTGGTTTAGTCTTGGAAGATTGTACTTTTCTAAGAATTTGTCCATTTCTTTATATGTTTTCCATTTTATTGGCATATAGTTACATATAGTCTCTTATGATCCTTTGTATTTCTGTGATGTCTGTTATTACTTCTCCTTTTTCGTTTCTAATTTTATTGATTTGATTCCTTTCTCTTTTTTGCTTGATAAGTTTGGCTAAGAGATTAGCAATTATGTTGATCTTTCCAAAGAACCAGCTTTTCATTTCATTGATCTTTTCTATGGTTTTCTTTGTTTCTATTTCATTGATTTCTGCTCTGATCGTTATGATTTCTTTCCCTCTACTAACTTTAGGTCTTGTCTGTTCTTCTCTCTCCAGCTGCTTTAGATGTAACATTAGCTTGTTTCTTTGAGTTTTTTCTTGTTTCCTGAGGTGGGCTTGTATTGCTATAAACTTTCCTCTTAGAATGGCTTTTGCTGCATCCCATAGGTTTTGGAGTGTTGTATCTTCGCTGGCATTTGCTGCTAGGTATTTCTTTAATTTCCTCTTTGATTTCTTCAGTGATCTATTGGTTGTTTAGTAGCATGTTGTTGAGTCTCCACGTGTTTGTTTTTTGCAGATTTTTTCTTGTTGTTGATTTCCAGTCATATAGTGTTGTGGTCAGAAAAGATGCTTGATATGATTTCAATTTTCTTAAAGTTACCAAGGTTAGATTTGTAGCCCAGGCGCAGGATATGATCAATCTTAGAGAATGTTCCATGTGCACTTGAGAAGAATGTGTATTCTGTTGCTTTTGGATGAAATGTCCTCTAAATACCTAATAAGTCCATCTGGTCTAATGCATCATTCAGGGCCTGTGTTTCCTTATTGATTTTCTGTCTGGTTGATCAGCCCATTGCTGTAAGTGGGGTGTTAAAGTCCCCCACTATTATTGTGTTATTGCCAATTTGTCCTTTCAAGGTCATTAGCAGTTGCTGTATATATTGTGTTGATCCTATGTTGGGCGCATAGATATTTAAAATTGTTATATCTTCTTCTTGGATTGATCCTTTGATCATTATGTAATGTCCTTCTTTGTCCCTTAAGATATTCTTCATTTTAAAGTCTATTTTGTCTGATATGAGTATTGCTACTCCAGCTTTCTTTTGATCCCCGTTTGCATGAAGTATTTTCTTCCATCCCCAGAGGCAGTTTATAAATAACCATTGATTAACTGGAAGTATATCTCTGAGCCATGGCTCCACCCACACCCAACCCAATGAGAGGGCTTTTAAAGGAACAATACTTATTCACCAAACTAGCCAGGAAAAGTGGGCATTGGCCCCCTGCTGTGAACTCAATGTCAGAGCATGTGCAAACCAGGGGACAATAACAGAAACAACAATCTATGGAGTTCCCATTGTGGCTCAGTGGGTTAAAAACCCAACTAGTATCAATGAGACTGCAAGTTTGATCCCTGGCCTCACTCAGTGCATTAAGGATCCAGTGTTTCCACAAGCTGCAGTGCAGATCATAGACCCAGCTGGGATTTGGCATTGCTCTGGCTGTGGTGTAGGCCAGAAGCTACAGCTGCTATTTTATTCTCAGTTCCCTTGCCTGGGAACTTCCATATGCCACGCATGTGGCCCTAAAATGAAAAAAAAAAAAAAGCACAGTTTAAAAGCTGAGGCTTCTGTTTTATTCAGTGGACTTCCCGTGGCCTTAAGCCTAGTAGGCAGCCTCTCAGGTTGCTCTGAGGGATAGCAGTGAAGAAGTTCAGAAGGAACCAGGATATGGAGGGGGGTTTGCAACAGAGACTAGGTAGCTGGAACATGAAAAGATTTCTGTCAATTAAATGACCTAATCAAAGAAAACCATAAACAAAAGGAAAAGACAACATATGGACTCAGAGATAGTATTTGTGAATGATGCAACCAACATTGGCTGAACTTCCAAAATATACAAATACTTCATATAGCTCAAAAAAAAAAAAAAAAAAAAAACCACAACCAAAAATGTGCAGAAGATCTAAGGAGACATTCCTCCAAAGACAGATAACCCATAGGTCCATGAAAATATGTTCAACATCACTAATTATTAGAAAAATGCAAATCAAAATTACAATGAGGTACCACCTCACATGGGTCAGAATGGTCATCATTAACAAGTCTACAAAGAACAAATGCTGGAGGAGTCAGGGAGAAAAAGGAACAATCCTCCACTGTGGGTGGGGATGTAAATTGGTAGAGCCACTATGGAGAACAGAATGGAGGTTCCTTGAAGAACTGAAAATAGAGCTATGATCCAGCAATTCCACTCCTGGGCATGTATCTGGACAAAATTCTAATTTGAAAAGATACATGCACCTCAGTGGTCATTGCAGCACTATTCACAATAGCCAAGACATGGAAAAAACCTTCACGTCCATTGGCAGAGGAATGGATAAAGAAAATGTGATATATAGACATAGATATAGATAGATATAGATATATACATACATACATAGAATGAAATACTACTCAGCCATTAAAAAGAATGAAATAATGCTATTTGCAGCAATATGGGTGGAACTAGAGATCATCATCCTAAGTGAAATAAGTCAGTGGATTTCCCTTCATGGCTCAGTGGTTAACAAATCCAATTAGGAACCATGAGGTTGCAGGTTAGATTCCTCGCCTTGTTCAGTGGGTTAAAGATCTGGTATTGCCGTGAACTGTGGTGTAGGTCACAGATACGGCTCAGATCTGGCATTGCTGTGGCTCTGGCACAGGCCGGCAGCAACAGCTCCAATTGAACCCCTAGCCTGGGAACATCCATATGCCATGGGTGCAGCCCTGGAAAAGACAAAAGACAAAAAATACAAAATAAGTGAAATAAGTCAGAAAGAGAAAGACAAATATCATATAACTTACATGTGGAATCTAAAATATCACACAAATGATCTTATCTATGAAACAGAAACAGACTCTGGCATAGAGAACAGACTTGTGGTTGCCAGGGGAGGGATGGATGGGGAGTTTGGGATTAGCAGAGGCAAACTAATATATATAGACTGGATAACCAGCAACATCCTACTGAATATAGCACAGGGAGCTATATTCAACCTCCTATGATAAACCCTAATGGAAAAGAACATAAAAAAGAATGTATATGTATATAACAATATATATTAATTATATATCACTGAATCAATTTGCCATGCAGAAGAAATTAACCCAATATTGTAAATCAAACATTCTTCAATGGAATGAACTTCTTTTATTTTTTATTTTTTTGGTCTTTTTGCCATTTCTTGGGCTGCTACCGTGGCATATAAAGGTTCCCAGGCTAGGGGTCAAATCAGAGCTGTAGCCACTGGCCACCAGAGCCACAGCAACGTGGGATCTGAGCCATGTCTGCAACCTACACCACAGCTCATGGCAACGCTGGATCCTTAACCCACTGAGCAAGGCCAGGGATCGAACCCGCAACCTCATGGTTCCTAGTCAGATTTGCTAACCACTGAGCCACGACAGGAACTCCTGGAATGAACTTTTAGAAAGATTATTGTTAATTTAAGAAAACCAGACATCTCAAGTCAATGAATTTAGCACTTTTCTCTGTGTGAGAAGATTTGCTAAATCACTGAGCCACGACAGGAACTCCTGGAATGAACTTTTTAGAACGATTATGAAATTTTTAGAAAGATTATTGTTAATTTAAGAAAACCAGACATCTCAAGTCAATGAATTTAGCACTTTTCTCTGTGTGAGAAGATGCTAGAGTCTGGGCTCAAAGGAATAATTCTGTTGACAGGCACTACAGCTCTCTGGGGTCAGTGTTCTGCTTTTCTCCATCCTGAGTACCCTCCAGGTGCACAGTCCACAACATCCTTGTGTGAAATTTGAAATCCATCAGAGAAAGCAGAGTCCTCTGGTTCAGAGGTAGTTCTGGACCTCTGTTGCCCAAATACCCTGTGGCAAGCTCACCCCACTGGGCTCAGAGCTGTCTGTGATACCACCAGCACTGGTGATTCCACATGTGACCATTTCCCTGAAATCCATCCCATTGTTATGCCATGGCCACCTGCCACCCCCCCCTCCCAAATATGTATGAGGGCCCCATGCCCCTGTATGTCACCTTCCAGGACCACACACCAGTCTTGGGAGTGCTACTTGCTGTGTGACTTTGACAAAGTCTCTATACTTCTCTGAACCTTAGCCTCTTCATCTGCCACACAATGCTATAATTCTCATCTTCCTGAGTAAATCACATCAGATAATTTGTGCAGGAACTTTGTAAACTAAGTAAGAGACTAGCTCTGTTTCTGGTTAAAACACAAAGGCCACAACACAAGTCAGGCAAAACAAATACAAAACAGTTGATGAAAGCAAGCTGCCTGTCAGAATACAAAAGACTCTTTGCAGACCAAGAGATGATCATACTAAATGAAATAAGAGAAAGACAAACATCATAGGAAATCACTAATATGTGGAATCTAACAAAAATGATACAAAAGAACTTATTTACAAAAAAGATACAGACTCAATGATTTCAAAACCAAACTTATGGTTACCAAAGGGGAAAATGCTGGAGGAGGGATGGATTGGGAGGTTAGGACTGGCATATACACACTACTATGTACAAAATTGTTTGGTAACAAGGACCTGCTGTATAGCACAGGGAAATCTATTCAGTACTCTATGATAGTCTAATATGAGGAAAGAATCTGAAAAAGAGTGGATATATATGTATATGTATGGCTGATGCACTTTGCTGTATACCTGAAACTAACACATTTTAAGTCGACTATACTTCACTGAAATATATTTTTAAAAAGAAGAAGAAGGAATTCCCATCATGGCATAACAGAAATGAATCTGATTAGGAACCATGAGGTTGTGGGTTTGATCCCTGGCCTCACTTGGTGGGTTAAGGATCTGGCATTGCCGTGAGCTGTGGTATAGGTCGCAGACACAGCTTGGATCCTGTGTTGCTGTGGCTGTGGTGTAAGCCATCAGCTGTAGCTCCCCTAGCCTGGGAACCTCCATATGCTGTGGATGCAGCCCTAAAAAGCAAATTAATTAATTAATTAATTAAAAAGAAAAAGTAAACAAAAGACTCAGCAACAAATTGCTGACCCTGAGTCAAAGCAACCAATGTCTGCAGCTTCCTGACTGATTGGAATGGACCAGAAAGTACAGGTGGCAGCAGGTTTGCAGGGCCCCCAGTCATGGTGACTGCAGTTTATTACCCCATGGTAATACCCCAAATAGAGGAGAGAGCCACAGGCAGCACAAGGTGACCTGGTTCTTGTGGTTTTTCCTAAAAATGCCCTCCTCCCCTCTTTCCTTCCTCCCTCTCCATTTCTTTTAAGTAGACTGTAAGAAGCAGCAAAGACTCAAGAAGGACAGGACAGTGTGACTGTTGATGTTCCCCAGTGCTACCTGCCATGGATGCCTCTAACACAAATCAGGTCACTGGGGACAATGAAAGGCCTTGGCACACAGAATTCCAGTCTCCTGAAAGAGATTGCCTGTGACCCTATCCAGGACAAGCAGAACCCCAGGTGCAGGCTGCATGTGTTGGTATTGTTGGGAACAGTGTTATGGGCATTAGGGATGAGAGAAGACAGCAGAAGTCCAGGCAGGAGAGCCCTCTGGCAAACAGAATGGAATTTCACTTCAAAACACATTATTCTTTCCCAAAGGCAGACAGTTTGGTTTTCTTCTTTGCTTAACTGCTTTTTAAGACTTTTTTTTTTTTTTAAAGCAGTTTTAGTTACACAACAAAATTGAAGGGAAGGTACAGGATTTCCCTATACCTACTGGCCCCACACAAGCACAGCCCTGCCCCCACTCCCCACTGTCAACATCCCCACCAGAGTGGTCCATTTTTTGCAGCTGGTGAACCCGCACTGACACATCATCACACATCAGAGTCCACAGTTTAAATCAGGGGTCACTCTTGGTATACATTCTATGGGTTTTCAGTCATATATCTGCTTCAGTCACCATTACAGGACCATGGTGAGTATTTTCACTGCTGTAAAAACCCTCTTAGCTCTGCCTGTTCATCCCTCCCCAAAACCCCCATGCCTGGCAACCACTGCTATTTCTACTGTCTCCATAGTTTTGCCTTTTCCAGAATTTCACATAGTTGGAGCCACACAGTGTGTGACCTTATCAAATGGGCTTCTTTCCCTCAATCTTAATCTTTTAAAGTTCTTTCATGTCTTTTTAGGCTGGGACAGCTCATTTCTTTTTAGTGCTGAATAATATTCCATCCATGGTCTGGATGGACCACAGTTTATATATCCATCCACCTACTGAAGGCCTCCAATTTGGGGTGATGATAAATACAGCTGCTATAAATACCCATTTGCAGGTTTTGTGTAAACTTAAGTTTGAAACTCCATTGGGTAAATAACAAGGAGCATGACTGCTGATCATATGGTGAGAGCCTATTTAGTTTTGTAAGAAGCCACTAAATTGTCTTTGTATCCTCACCAGCAACTATGTGTGTTCCTCTTGCTCCACATCCCCCCCAGTATCTGGTGTTAATGCTCTGGATTTTGGCCATTCTAATAGGTGTGTGGTGGTATTTTTATCCAATTTTTTTACATTGAGATAAAATTCACCATTTAAAGTGTTCAATTCAGTGGTGCTTAGCAGTTTGTACAAACATCACAGGATCATTTCTGTCACCCCCAATATGACCACCCATTAGTTGTCCTTCCTTCCTCCTCCAAATTCCCCTTCCCCAGCCAATCCTGCCCCTGGCCACCACTAATCCACTTTCCAACTCTGTGGATTTTCCTATTCAGTGCATTTCATACAAAGGGAATCACACATGTATGACTTTTGTCTGGATTCTCTCACTTGGCATAAGGTTTTGGAGGTTCATCCATGTTGGAGCATGTGAAGTATTTCATTCCCTTTCATAGGTGAATAATATTCCACTGTATGAATGGATGATGCATTTTATCCATTCATCTGAGGATAGCCATGGGGTAATTTACATGTTGGGGCTACTGTCAATAACACTGCTGTGAACAGCCATGTGTGTTCATGCCCCCTGGGTATAAAGAGGTGGACATGTGTTCATTCTCTTGGAAGTGGAACTTCTGAGTCATATAGAAGCTCTCTGGTTAACTCTTAAGGAACTGTGGCCTGCTCTTTATAGTAGGCAGCCACATTTTCACAGTGTCCCTGGCATGGCTAGGACAGCCACACTCTTTCACTCAGATGTCACTCTGTCCTCAAGCTCTTTATCTGTGTGTTCATCTGGGAACTTCTATGGGGGGTCAGATTCTCTCACCCTCAGCCATCTGACCACAGAAAGCTCTCATGGCTCAACTGCTGCACCCTTTTGGAAGATCTTTACTTCAGTGATTGTGACATAGGGGAAACCAACGTGTTGATGAATTTGTGGCTCAAAACTTTGCTCAGTCCTTCATTCAACAATGGCATGTTGGGAGTTTCCATTGTGCCTCAGCAGTTGGTAAACCCGACTAGCATCCATGATGACATGGGTTCTATCCCAGGCCTTGCTCAGTGGGTTAAGGATCCGGCATTGCCATGAACTGTGGTGTAGATCGCATACTCGGCTCAGATCCCACGTTGCTATGGCTCTGGTGTAGGCTAGCCGCTACAGCTCTGATTGGACCCCTAGCCTAGGAACTTCCATATACCATGGGTGTGGCCCTAAAAGACAAAAAGACCAAAAAAATGACATGTTGAATGAAGGAAACATCCCAACATGGCAGGGCCTGCTCCAGACACCAAGGACATATCTGAAGACTAGATAAAGACTCCCACTACCCCACAATCACCCATAAGAAAGAAGAAATGATTGAGGAAATTAATGTTTCTTAGATGTCTCCTCTGCGACTGAAAGTTACTGACCAGGTCAAGCCCCTGGGGAGCCTGCAGACCACACTTAGCTCCCCTATGCCCCCCTTTCCACACCAGCCCATGAAGCCCCATCTGGCATTTCAATGATACAACCACGAAACTCAAGCACCACCATGAGAGAAGCTTTGGCCCTCTCAGTGCCTCTGCCCTCATGGATGTGTTTTAGATCCCAGGAAAGTTTCAAGCACCCACATCTGATGAGCACAGCTTTATTCTAAGTCCAGTGACTACTCCCATCTTACAGATAAGAAAAGCAGGGCTCAAGAAGTCTGGTTGACAAGTAGTTCATGGCCACCACAGGTACACGGCAGAGACAGGCGATTCACACCCCACAGACAGACTCTAGGGGGACGGGGACCCTGCTCTAAAGGCCTGAAGGAGAGAGTCATCTCCTGGTGGGTAGAAATGAGCTTGAGGTGGGGTGAGGCTGCCCCTGAAACCCCTTCCAGTCACCTTGAGCTGAGGAACATTCCAGAACCTGACATGGCTTCCTGAAGCCAGGTTTCAGAGTAGCTTCTTGGAAGGTGGCAGGACCCCTGATCTTGGGTACATGGGCTGCAATGGGGATTATCTGTACAAGTACTGATATTGGAGGGTCAGACCCCCACTGCAGGGTGAAGGCAGGAAAGGCACCCACCTGGCCCACTGAGAACACAGTAGGCACTTAGCACAGTAGTATGGTATAAATGGTCAGTCAAGGTGAACCACCATCTTCTGCACTGAAAGTGCAGCTGGCATCATTATAAGAGATACCAGCCTGGGTGGGGGCCTCTATGCCAGGGACCCCACTCCCTTGGGGCTCCAGGCAACGGAGGACCTACAGCTCAGGTTGTGGACAGGCCAGCAGAGTGGGCACCGTCAGCCCCTCCAGATCCAGGCACCTCAGGGATCCCCATGGGGATGGGTGGGCCTTACTGCCCCCATTTCAGAGTAAAGGTGAGGCCTGAGAGGCAGGGTTTTCCCAGCCACAGCCAGGTAGGGGCAGAGCTAAAACCAGGTCCCCTGACTCCATACCCAGCACAGCCCCCAGGCCAGCCTGCCCATTCTAGGCCCCCCTCTGCCCCATAGCCTGGTACAGTATCTGAGGGGGTGGGTGTGGGCTGGCCCCGCATGCAGGGGACCTGGCACAGGAGGGTGAGAGCACCTCGGGGACACTGAGGACAGCCCCCTGGGCTTATCCCTGTTCAGATGCCTGATCACAGGCAAGCCTGTCTCACCTCATTGGCTGCACTGACACTATACTCAACCTCCCCTTTCCAGCTAGAACAGAAAGTACACAAAGCAGAAATGAACACAGCCCTGACACATGTGGCAGAGCCCCAGCCTCAGAAGGCAGAACCCAGGTTGTGTGACTATCCCTTTTCCTGTTTTCACAATTTTCTATGAGGACAGAATAAGAATCAAATTTACACATGGGTCCACAGTGTGGCCACAGGCCTGCATGGGTGCTTGTGGGGTGCAGGTGGCTCTCCCAGACACAGGGACCCCACACTGGGCAGGGGGAAGCCCTGGGAATTGCCTCAGCCCTTTGTGGGGGTCCTGGGGCCCTAGGCATGACAGGAAAATGCTGGCCTAACCTCAGTGCTAGGGGAATGTCCTGCCCACTGAGGCAGGAGCTCACAGAGGCCCATGGGGGGTGGGGTGGGGCAGCTTTACCACTATTAATCCCTTTGTTGTTTAACAAACTAGGCCACCTCTGACATTATACTCTGTGTCTCCATACAGATAAACCCATTCTTGCCAACTGCCTCCTGGCCCTCATGGCCAGTCAGCCCAGAAGTCACAGGCCCAGACATACTGGTCATTCATGGCTCCAGGGCCCTCTGTCTGGCAGGACAGTAGGGGCTGCAGTGGGGTGGAGGCAGCATTTCACTGCAGAAAGCAAATCAGAAAGAGGATGGGGACAGTGGGACCCTCTCTGACAAAGAGCCCAGCCCTCTGAATAGAGGCCAACAGAAGGGCATCTAACCACATGCCCAGTCCAGACCCACCGGACCCCACCCTCATGTCCATGAACCCCTTTCTGGGGTTGGCCTGTCACTCAGGCTCCCAGTAGATGGATCAGTTTTACTCTGCAGCATTTCCTCCCTTGATTTTCAAAGCTGTACCTTGTAACCTGCAGGGCTCCAGTGGGGCCCCTCTCTCTCCCTGAGTGCCTCAGGAGAAACTTAAGAAAAGTTGGGGTGAGGACAGAGGCAGCAGGACTACCACAGGGGCAGAGCAGGGCCCTCTTCCCACACAGGTGACTACACAAGGAAGAAGACAGGACAGTCAAGTGCATGACAGGGTCAGGAAGGGGAAGGAAACTGACATCTGGATTAATTTACCAGAACAAAATTTACCTTTATAACAGTAAAAAATGTCAATCCAAAAAAAAAAGTAGTCAAAAACTGCACAGAGGAAATCTGGAGACAACTGCACCCTTGGTAACCAAGAACCAGGGCAAGTGCCTTGGCTATGAGCATGTGTCCTGGCCCCAGGTGGCTGGCTGTGCTGTAGGGACAACCCCCAGGCAGGTAATGGGATCCCATGCACTTCCAGCCTGTGCTGCACAGAACAGCTGCCAACCCCCAGGTGAGGTGAGACAGTGCCAGGCATGGTCTCATGCTCCCCATGGATGAGCTCTTGGGTGATGGGCACCCCAAGTAAGAAGCAGGATGAGGTGCTGCCTGGGACTCCTGAGGTGGGTGTACTTCACTCACACACACTGGATACCTGGTCCCCACCAGCTGCTCTTGCACCCTCATGGGAAGCTGGATTGAGGAGGCCCTGCAGGCCACAGACTCCTTCTGAGATGCCTCCAGCCCTGGCCTGATCTGAGTCACAGAAGAGACTTACCAATTAGTTCTCCCTGGACACCACTGGTGATGTACACCAGGGAGCCACATGGAGCCAGTCCTCTGGGAGGGGTGCCAGATGCAGATGCCACAGAAACAACATATCTGGCCATGGAAAGCAGATTTATGGTTGCTGGGGTGGGGGGATCGGATTCACAGGGAATTTGGGGTTGGTAGATGTTACATTTAGAGTGGATAAGCAATGAAGTCATACAGTACAACACAGAAAGATGTAATAAAAAAAAGAATAAACATATATGTATGACTGGGTCACTTTGTTATACAACTGAAATTGAAGGAACATTGTAAATCAATGATACTTTAACAAAAAAAATTAAAAAAAAGAAACACCATCCCCCCTTTGGCCTGTCCAGGGCACTGACAGAGATTCCAGGCTGGGGAATGGATGCCAGGGTGGTTGGGATGTGTGACACAGTCCTTCTCAGGACAAAGCTAGGGGTGGGCAGAGGATGGTGGCCTGAGTGATGTTGGCCTGAAGTCTGCCTCTGGATTATCTCTAAATTCCACAAGGAAGAATGTTCTAGGAAGGGGAAGGTCTGCCAATGCCCCCCACAGACCTACCAAGCCACCTTAAGGCATTTTAGATTACAGGTGTGTGTGGCACATTAGTGTATTGGTGGTGGGGAGCAGCTGAGTCTGTAGGTCCCTTGGGGTGGGGAGGTAGGTAGGCCACAGGCCACATCCAGAGTCATTTACCATGGCTGCTGCAGACATGAAGGCCAGGGGAGCTGCCCCCAGGGAAGAAGGGCCTCAATCAGCACAAGGGTCCTGCCAGCCTCGTGCCTCAAATCTAGGGGACCCATGTCCAACCTATGTCCTTGTGCCCCCAAGCCTGTTGGGGGGACCTCAGTGTATCCCAGAGTGATCAATCCATGAATGCATGTGGAAAAAATAACCAATGAATTCTGCAAGCCAGCTCAAGGGCCACTGCACTGTCAGGTGTCTGTGCTATCACAGTGGGAGAGGGGCATCAATGCAAAGTTTTCCACTTTTTCTTTCATTAACACGCTGCTGGGTCTCTTTGCAGAACTTCCTCTCCACTGCTGGTTTCTACTTTGGAAGATGTTGCTGCAGACAGCCATGCTCACAAGAAAGACCCCATGGTTTGAACTTCATTCTAGCCTCATGGTGGCTGGCTGTTTTCCTCTCCATGTTTCATTAATTATTACTTTGAATCAATTTCATGACTGTGAAACAACTCTTATTACCTGAACCTCTTCCCCTAAAAATATCCAGGGATGAAAAAGAATGTACCTATATGTATAACTGAATCACTTCTCTGTACAGCAGAAACTAATGTAATGCTGTCAAACAAACAGACTGCAATCAAATAAAAAATAAAAACACCCAGGGAGAATTAGCCCTTAGAAGGCAAATGTACAACTGCCATTCGAGTGAAAGGAATGAATATAAAAGAGGAAAAGAAGCATAAATATAGAAAATGGCAAACAGCAGCCTTGCCCCTCATCCCAGTCTGTGCTTTTGATGGGTAAACTGCATTATTTTTACATCCACAGCTATGGAACCATAGCAAAATCACATACCTTGTCGCCTATGCTTCCCAAAGACCAGCTTGCTACCTAGGCAAACAGGTGATAATTGGTAATATAATAAAAAGGTCAACAATAGAAAGAAAGAAAGAAAGAAAGAAAGAAAGAAAGAAAGAAGAAAGAAAGAAAGAAAGAAAGAAAGAAAGAAAGAAAGAAAGAAAGAAGAAGGAAGGAAGGAAGGAAGGAAGGAAGGAAGGAAGGAAGGAAGGAAGGAAGGAAGGAAGGAAGGAAGGAAGGAAGGGAGGAAGGAGAGAGACAATTTGTATTCAAACAAACACCATGAATTTTATTTCCAATGGTCTGAGACAGGCAAAATCTCATACATCAGCAGGGTGATAGGTTTGTTCTGGTGAATTCCATTCTAACTTCTCCTGTGTTCTGTTCAAGGAGAGGTAAAGGCAGCAAGGTTGTAACTCCCTGCAGAGCTGTAAAGACAAACAGCAGTGTGCCTTTGAGCAGAATGAGCCCAGGACCATTGGACAACAGGCCAGCATCAGTGAGACCCTCTCTGCCAAGTGTGTCTGGGAACTCTGAACCATCAGTGAGCTCTAGACACCAAGCTCTTAACCAGGTTGTCTCAACACAGCCCCTTCTTCCTCTGCTTGGGGAGATACATGGGGGCACACCTACTCCAGGATTATAGCTCATGGGTCTTTCTAGCCCACCATGTCAGGGGAAGGGGAAAGATGCTGCCAAAATGGCAGGCAGGGCTGCGAGCCCACATTCAGATTGTGCATCCTTCACAAAAGACTCACCAGATCCTCAGATGGAGCAGTGACCCCCAAATATGAGAAACAGATGGTTTCCATAATTTCCAAGGGACTTTTTGGTCACAAGCCTCAGTCCTAGGTGTCCCCAGGGGCTCTCTTTGGTAAAACCATCCCCTGGGAACATGCGGTTAAAGCCCAGCATCACTACCCTAGAAAATTCCTGGTTTGGCTCTATGATTTTTTTTTTCCATTTGAAACAGACAAACATATATGTATATTCATGTTACCATCACTTTGCCAACACATGTTACCATCATGTATATTCACTCTCATCTAAACTCCTTTCTTACCAGGTAGCCATAACTACAAGTAAAGCCAGCCACACATTGAGACAGGGTCTTAACTCCCTGCAGCTACTTCCAATCTCTGGGTATGAGCTCAGAGGATGGGAGACTCAAGCTGCTGCTGAAAGGTCCAAGGATGCACCCTCCTCTGCCTGAGAAATCACATTCCACATCTAGACACAGGCTCGTCCTGCTCCAAGGAACCTCTCAGCAGCCTCTGGGATGGAGAAGAAACATCTCAGGGAATGGAGGTGCCACCATGAGAAGGCCTGTAACTCAGGGCCCATTCCTCCAATTTCCTGGGTCCATGGACACACGAGCATGTCCACCACAGACATTCAGGCCAGGGCAGGAGCCCTTTGGACTTGACTGCCAGTCCTCTGGGCCACAGTTTAGGGGGGTGCCTAGCCTCCTACACAGATGTTGCAAGAGAAAGCAACACAACTTAACCAAGATCCAGAGGGCTTCAGGCCAAGAGGATGCCAAGTACTAGCAACCTGGGCACTCATGCCCCTGGGGTTTGGGGCCAGAGAGCATATCTCACCATCTGATCAGAGAACAGTGGCTGGTTTCAGCACTGGATGTGCTGAGATATGTAGAACAGATGTTGGCAAACTTTCCAACTTGGCTGCTATGCCTGAAAGCAGCCAGAGACAATAGGGAAGGAGTGAGAAAGGCTATATGACAGTAAAACTTTATTTACCAAAGGCAACCCAGAGTGGGAGGAAAGATGTGCAAATTGCATATCTGGCAAGGGATTAACATCCAGAATGTGTAGAGAACTACAATTCCATAACAAGCACCAAAAAATATGATTCAAAAATAGGCAGAAGACTTTAAGAGATGTTTCTCCAAAGAAGACATATGATTGGCCAATAAGCCCATGAAGATACTCATCATGACTTATCAACAGGTAAATGCAAACCAAGCCCACAATGAGATACTTCACACCCACTATGATGGCTACCATCAAAACCAAAACTAAACAAAGCAGAAAACAAACAAACAAACAAACAAAAAACAGAAAAAAAAAAAAAGGTACCGGTGAGGATGTGAAGAAATTGGAACCCTTGCTAATGAGAATGTAAAATGATGAAACCACTGTGGAAAACAATATGGCAGTTCCATAAAAAGTTACATGTAAAATTATCAGGTGATTTTTACTGAAATACCACCTCTGGGTCTAGCCCTCAAAGAACTGGAGTCTGCAAACCCATTCACCTAGCAGCATTAATCCCAAGAGTTGAAGGGTGGAAAGAAATAACCTAAATGTCCATCTACATGTGACAGATGTATAAAATTTGATCTCTAGACAGTGAAATATTATTTGACCTTAAAAAAGAAGCAAATTCTGACACAGGCTAAAACATGAAAGAAGCTTCAGGACAGTTCAGAGAAATAAGTCAGACACAAGAGAGTAAATCCTGTCTGATTCCAGTCATAGGAGAAGGTCCCTGGAAGAGGCAAATTCATAGAGACAGAAAGATGGAATCAAGGGGTCAGGGGCTGGAGGATGGGAGAGGGAGTTAAAGTTTAATGTGGACAAAAGGTTAGTTTGGGGAGATGGAAAGTTCTGGAGGTGGATAGTGTGATGCTTTGCACAACAATGTGAATCTACGTACTGCTGGTGAGCTATGCACTTAAAGTGGTAAAGCTGGTAAAAACTTATGTGTATTTTACCACACACAAAAAATGTTCAAGTTCCCATTCTGGCTCAGCAGGTTAAGAACCTGCGATGATTTGGATTCAATCCCTGACCTCATTCAGTGGGAGGATCCATCATTGTCACAAACTGCAGTGTGGGTTACAGCTGCCACTCAGAACTGGTGTTGCCATGGCTGTGGCATAGGCTGGCAGCTGCAGCTTCAATTCAACCCCTAGCCCAGCAACTTTCGTATGGTACAGATACAGCCATAAAAAGAAAAAAAAAAAAGAAAAAAAGAAAAAGAAGACATTGTAAACTGAGTGAGCCATTTATAAAAACAGAAGATGGGCAGGATCTGGTCTAAGAGCCATAGTCTGCAAAACTCTGATTTAGGACCACACACTAGGCACCCAATTTTGTAGAGAATGACCTGAGTCTTATCACAGAATACCTCAGTCCTTACCCCAGTCTGTTGAAGGTATCATGTTACCCCAGTCTGTTGAAGGTGACTGCAAAGAAAGTCACCTGTTCCATCAGAAATACTCAGCACCATCTGATTAATCACTGGGGGAAGGGGAGGTTTTGATTACTCCTACAAGTAGAAAAAAATAATTTGAGGCAATAACAAAGAATACTCCAGGAAAACCAAATCTTTGAATTCATTCAGTCTTACCTCTTGAATCCTGGGTGAGAATTCATAATACTGTATGTTAATTTCATGATTTTAAATTGGAACACTTTTGCAATTCATCATGCAATATCCAGGCTACTCACTAAATTACCACTCCAGGGTAATTTTCCATTTCTTCCAAGTGGCAGCAGGAGGTGATCCTCACAAAAGGTTTTGAAACCCAGAATCCATATTTATTCTGTGATAAATATCTCCAGTGTAGGGTGACACTGTAGCTGGGGCAGTGGGGTGAAGAGGCACCCACAGAGGGGGAGTACATGATGAATGGGGGCTCCAGTGCATCTGAAGGACACCTGAGGATGCAGGAGGAACAGGTGAGAGAGAGAAGTGCCCAGATCAACCTTGGCCTGATGGGGAGTTATGCCTCCACTCTCTGCCACCAAGGACACAGCACTGCCTGGGCTCATGGAAGGTCAAGACCAGAGAGATGGAAACCCCTCCCCATGCACAGCACATGGGCCACCATCCTCCTCCAGCTGAGAGGATGTGGGATGTTCCCCTGGGGCTAATGTCCCAGGGGAACACCCAGTCCCTGTCTTGGAGGTGGCCAAGTATGCAGGCAAAAAGCATCCTGACCAGCAAACCAAGATTACAACAAGTCCATTCCTGGCCTACAGGGGCTGCTGGTCGAGCTTTTCCATTCTTCCTGCCCCTTGCACATCAGCAACTATGCTAACAGGGCTGGATTCTGAAATCTGCTCTCCCTACCTACTTGGAGCCAAGGGTAAATAGTTCCCTAAGAGGCTAGGGGGTCCAGTTATGAAACAGGATTCCAGAGCATGGTGTTGGTGACAAGAAAAATGCAAATCAGCTGGTCAAGTGCCCTTTTCTCATGAAGAAACCTGTGGGAGGTACAAGGGCCTTGGTACAGATCAAGGCTCAGAGAGTTTCTGACAAGGTCACCACCCATCCCTGGGGCAGATGCCCCCCAAATGCAGATGTGCTGCACAATGCAAAAGTCCCAAGTGTTGAGCCCAAGGATGGGAAAAGTAGGCCTTACAGATGATGCTGGACAATTCAGCCTAGTGTGGGTCCTTCTGCCCAACCTGGATGCCCACCTTTCTCTGAGCCTACCCAGCCTCCAGAAGGGCAGCCACATCCTTCACTAGCATCATGCATCTCATGTGATCCATCTGTCACCCATCCACTGAGTCCCAGGAGGTGAGCAGGCACCATGGGGATCAGAGCCAGGTGGTTCCCATTAAGGGAACAGTGTCCATCATCAGCAAGGACAAGAGGGCATGTGGACTGCAGGCTCTGTGCACTCAGCCTGGCCAGTGAGAACTGGTCCTCTCTAGGGACCCATCACCACCTGCCTCCCAGAGCACCCATGTACAACCTAGGGGACAGTGGGGGCAGAGCCCAGAAATGCAGCTTGGAGCATGTGGAGGATCCACATGGAAAGGCTTGAACAGGGTGAGGGAGAGGGTCTAAACTGGATTTCAGACAGGACTAGAGGTAGGAAAACAGTTAAAGGAGACCCACAAAGACCATGGTGACCAAGCACCAGTGGGGACAGGGGCTCTGACACTCCACCCACCATACTTAAAACCCCAGGATGTGCATTCTCAATAGCATCTTGAAAGATGAAACAGAGCTTAGTGTTTTCAAGTACAAAGCACAGATATTTAGCAGGACATACAGAAATATATAGCATTTCCTAGTATTAGAATTTCATTAGGGTGAATAATTTGGAAAAAAGATCTAAAATGCCCCCTTAGGAGTTCCTGTCATGGCGCAGTGGTTAACGAATCTGACTAGGAACCCTGAGGTTGTGGGTTCAATCCCTGGTCTTGCTCAGTGGGTTAAGGATCCGGTGTTGCCGTGAGCTCTGGTGTAGGTTGCAGACACGGCTCGGGTCCCAGGTTGCTGTGGCTCTGGTGTAGGCCGGCGGCTACAGCTCTGATTAGACCCCTAGCCTGGGAACCTCCATATGCCACAGGAGCGGCCCAAGAAAAGGCAAAAAGACAAAAAATAAATAAATACAATAAAATAAAATATTTTTTAAAAATAAATAAATAAAATAAAATGCCCCCTTAGATGGGTGATAATTTATTTTTTTTAAAGCTGAGATACAGTGTCCAAGGGGATATGGACCTCACATGCCTGTCTTTATAGTCCTCAGCACATGGGGCCAAGCTTGATGGTGTTGCACCCAAAAGAGGTCAGTCTGTGCACAGCCAGGACTGGATTGAGCCTCTTGATGCCAATGAGGCTGTAAGCAGGGTGTCAAACTGCTGGGAGCCTGTCTCCTCACCAGAATGGCAATCACCAGACCCTTTATCAGGAGGTCAGTCATGGTAAAGCCCAGCATTCAGGCACATTTGGCAAATGCCAGTTTTAAGTACATATTACGGATGAAATGATACCTAGCTCCTGGCCCTAGACTATGAGCCCAGGATGTGTCTTAACCCAGCAAAAACATAGCCCATGGGCTTTCTTCCATGGCCTCTGTACTGGACACAAACAGGTATCCCCTGGTCCAGCAAAGATGGAGGTGGGGCACTTGCACTACTTCCTCCACCTTGCACCACCTGCACCCACCCTGAGCCACATGAGCTGAGTCCAGCCTGGACACCTCAGAGGAGAGACAAGGAGCCACAGTTGGAGCCTCAGCTATGGTTCCAGTAAGAACTGCAAGGTCATATCAGCTGGGGCAGGCTTGTTTCCCCAGGACCCAGGACAATTCCACCCACCCTGTCCCCACTCTGACATAAACACTTGGGTCCTGACTGGGAGGAACTAACCATTCTCTGGCCAAGTGCCAAGGGGGCAAGGTGGACCACATCCCTGCTGCAGTAACTGGCTTTTAGGTGACAACAAGGAAACAATGTTCTAACTCACCAGAGGCACTGGCAGGCTGGGCCCCACAGAAAGGCTTCTTAGAACAGGAACTATCTACACTCAGGTGGGCCAAGGCATGGAGATGGGAGAGGTTTCAGAGCTGTGAGAAACAGGGGAACATCAAGAGAGGCTCCAAGAGGCAGAGGTTAAAATGTCAAGTGCATTCTCCCCTATGGTCACTACAGTACTATTCACAACAGCCAAGACATGGAAGCAACCTAAATGTCCATTGTCAGAGGATTGGATTAAGAAGATGTGGTACAATATAGAACAGACTAGGCTGCCAAAGGGGAAGGAGGAAGAAGTAGCAGGGAGTTTGGGGTTAGTATAGGCAATTTATTACATTTAGAATGGGTAAGTAATGAGGTCCTACTGTATATAGCACAGGGAACTCTATCCAGTCTCTTGGGATAAAACATGATGGAAGATAATATAAGAATGGAAATGTATATACATGTATGACTGGGTCAATTTGCTATACAACAGAAATTGGCACAACATTGTAAATCAAGTTTGTAAAATCAACATTGTAAAACAAGTACATCTTGAAACTGAAAAAATAAAAGATGTGGTACATATATACAATGGAATTCTAGTCATACATAAAAAAGAATGAAACAATGGCATTCACAGCCACATGAATGGACTTAGAGATTCTCATGCTAAGTGAAGTAAGTCAGACAAAGACAAATACAATATGATATCACTTACATGCAGAATCTAAAATATGACACAAATGACCTTTTATACAGAAACAGACTCATAGACATAGAGAACAAACTTGTGGTTGCCAAGGGGAGGGGAGATGCACTGGGATTTTGGGGTTAGTAGATGCAAATTAGTACATTTAGAATGGGTAAGCAATGAGGTCCTACTGTACAGCAAAGGGAGATATAGCTGATCTCCTGAGATAGACAATATATCTTTTTAAAAAGGGAAAAAAAAAACCCTTCAAGTGCATCCAGAGCTGAAAACCAGAGGCCACACTTTCACTTCCAGAAAGATGGAGAAGATGCACTTTTCCCTACTGCTCCCAAGAAGTGCAAGTAAATCCCAAGATATTGTACATAAAATAAACATAAGACCCTGAGAAGTAAAGAGAAGAAGGCAGATGGGTCAGGGGCCAGGGACCCAGGGAACAGCACATTGGTTATTTACTTTTTTGTTTTTCCTATTTTTAGCCCTGCACCCACAGCATATGGAAGTTCCCAGGTATTGGGGAAAAGTGACTCTGGCTCACATTGTCAGTATCAGCAAGTAAGACACAGGAACACAGGAAGATCTCAACAAGGCTCTTTACTTCTGCAGAAGGGTGCAAGTGCTCAAAAAGCACATGTGAAAGAGGGAAGACCATCCCATTTATCCCTAATGCAGGTGGTATATCTGTCCACTTCCCATTGGTCAGTTCTGGTTGTACATTCTTCTTGGTTGGCTAATTTGAAAAAAAAATCATTACTAGGAGGAGAGAGACAAGGGAGGGGTGGAGGAGGGTGTCTCAGGCAAAGCAGGAACAAAATGGAGTAACCAAGACTTCCTTTAATAGAAAAGACATATGTTAATTTGCACAATTTCCCCCTTTCATTTCTTCATCAAATATTATTTTCTTCAAACTCTTTGAGCATAATTTGACTTTTATGTTCTATTGTGTCCATCAGAAGCATATTGGCTTGGTGTGTGGGGGGGGAGGTCTCAGTTGTTTTGTTAGGGCAGTTTTATTAATCTTTGAATAAGTCCCCTGGCACAAGGAATTATACAACATCCAACTAGGACAAGGACACTAACTACAACAATCAGAGAGGCAGGATTGAAGCTGTTAGTCCCTTCCATCTTCCAAGCCAATTTTCTAAAAGGTCTATGAAGGGGTCATTAACACCAGAATTTTCTGAATGTTCATCTGCTAAGGTTGTTAGTCTGTGTAGGGCCTTGGGCATTTGTGTCCCCATATCTGGTTTTTATACTCATAATCAGCCTTCCTCCAAAGGTGAGTTTTTGTCTTCTTCAGTTAATAGGGCAGTGGCAGCTACTGACTCTATGCAATCAGGCCATCCTCTGGTGACAGGGTCCAGGAGGCAGGAAAGGAAGGCTGCTGACTGGTGACTTCCCCCATGTTCCTGTGTGAGGACCCCTAGAGCCATTCCCTGGTCCATGCTTACAAATAAATGAGGTTTTTCAAAGGATGGTAGAGCCAGAAGAGGGACACTTGTCAGCATGTCTCTTAAATCCCTAAATTGTTGTACCTCCTCCTGGCTCCATCATAGGGGATCAGTGCCTTCCTCTATAAGCTTGGAAATAGTCCTTTTATATTATGTCCTTTTCAATATGTATAGTCACATATTTCTTTGTCACATGTTCTGGGGCATCTACTCTTCATCCAAAAAATAGATCACTGAGATAAACTTTAGAAACAAGCTTAGAATGTTCTTTTAGAAGCTCGGTTAAGCTTTGCAACAATATAAATAATAACAAAGAACTATCTAGGAAGTAAGTCCTAGTGATACTGACTACAATTAAAAGAATTAGATTAACAGATTTAGCAAGTGTTCATTGAAACATTTCTTCCTCTGCCGAGACCAGCTCAGCTGGTGAGGGCTGAAAACCAGGTGCTGTGAAACTTAAGAAAAAGTTAACATAAAACAAGACACAGAGACATTTATCCTAATTAAAGGTGGGAATGAGGGGGTACTCGAGGTCTCAGGGACCAAGAGCACCTCCTCAAGAAACCACACTGCTTAGGATTAAGTCAAGTGAGGAGAGGACTGTAGGTGCAGGATATAGTTCTTTTATTATTTTAAAAACTTATTTTTATTATTTTAAAAGTCATATAGCTGGTAGATTGTTAAGCTTTTATTCTGACCTTTGGGCATTTAACAATCATTAGCATTGAGGAAGCTTGGTGTTAGCTGTCCATCTAGCATAGCATCTAGAGAATCATCATTGTGCTTCCACAAATGGCATGCCTATCTGCGTGCCTAGGTTTGCACCTCATTCTCCTTGCTTATGCATATTCTGCTAACAACCACTCATAAACCCCCTGGGGCCATGAGCTTCCTCTTTCTCTAATTTTAATAGGACATATCATGCTGTGCAAACAACATAACAATCTGCACAGGTCTGGCATGCCTAGGCCAATGCATTATGTCCTCATTCAGGTGACCATGTGAATAACATGACTTTTAGTCTTTGTTCTTAAGTTATTTACCAGCACTGTGACTGCTTTTCAAGCAGGAATATGGGGTAAAGTAAAGCAGGACAAGATAGAGTTTTCATCATAGAAAATAGAAGCAAAGAGGCTAAGAAAAGATTGTAGAAACATGTCTCCTGACATCCCTCTCTAAAATTACTCTTTTTATCAAATATAGCCAAACCAAGACTAATTTATTTGCCAATTAAGCCTGGTGTCAATAACCTTGGCCTGATGATTTATGTAAATGTAATTGATAATATAGGGTTTTCAAAACTGGCTTTGTTAGAACTTTATATGGAATCTCAAACTAAGATTTTAAAAGGCATCTCAGGGCTAGAAAAGTCATGCTGAGGGCTTGTCTTAAAGATTTTTATTGTAAAGATCTAGGTGAATTTCTTCCCTTTTAAAAACCCTGAGGTTTCTACAGGCTACATACAATGTGGCCTTCCTAATTTATCCGATAAAGCTTCTGGGAACCTGAGAGTTTCCATTCTCTGAAGAAATCAGGTAGAGATAAGAGAGAAATGTTTCAATTCTGATTACAAAGGTGTAATTTACCAAATTGCTTGTTGGGGAGAATTTCTTTATACCTGGAAAACACAGATTAGAAGCCAGTATTATTTCCACTAGAAACCAAAAAATTAGGAGCTCCCATCATGGCACAGTGGTTAATGAATCTGACTAGGAACCATGAGGTTGTGGGTTTGATCCCTGGTCTTGCTCAGTGGGTTAAGGATCTGGTGTTGCCATGAGCTGTGGTGTAGGTCACAGACGTGGCTTGGATCCTGAATTGTTGTGGCTCTGGCATAGGGCTGTGTCTACAGCTCCGATTAGACCCCTAGCCTGGGAACCTCCAAATGCTGTGGAAAGTGGCCCTAGAAAAGGCAAAAAGACAAAAAAGAAACCATAAAATTATAACCATATTCACCAGTTCACACCAGTCCAATGTAACCAATGCTTTTTTTTTAACTGTATATGAAATCATCAGATTTCCTTTTAGAATTTTTGTAATTTCTTACCCAGCTCATCAATAAGGTCTGGAAGTTAGAAACTTGTATTACTTTAAAAAGTCCTTTCTATAGATCTTCTTGAAGAGGAAACATTTTTGCAAAGGCATCAGAGTAAAGCCAGTGATATAACAGTGACAAAAGATTTAAGGTATATTTTACTATTTTTTTTGTCTTTTTGTTGTTGTTGTTGTTATTGTTGTTGTTGTTGTTGTTGCTATTTCTTGGGCCGCTTCCGCGGCATATGGAGGTTCCCAGGCTAGGGGTTGAATCGGAGCTGTAGCCACCGGCCTACACCAGAGCCACAGCAACGCAGGATCCGAGCCGCGTCTGCAACCTACACCACAGCTCACGGCAACGCTGGATCATTAACCCACTGAGCAAGGGTAGGGACCGAACCCGCAACCTCATGGTTCCTAGTCGGATTCGTTAACCGCTGCGCCACGACGGGAACTCCGATTTAAGGTATATTTTAAATCTGATTACAATGCAATTGACAATGAAACTTGGTTACTGTGGTGACATAATGTTTTGAAATAACTAGAAAAAAAGGTATTATAGCATAGTACCATATCAGTACATATCCAAATTTCAGAAACTAAATGTTCTAGAATATCTATATTAAAAACATCTATTCATCTGTATAATCTGAGGTTTATCACTCATTTGGTAATGTTGTCTATGTATTTTACTATTGCAGATAATTCAAGTAAATGCACTTTTTTTTTTTTTTTGGAATGCCTCAAGGTCCTGTGAAGCATTCTAAATTTAGCTGAGTTAAAAGCACTTTAATTAGAATTTGATAGGAAGTTCATAAAAAATCTTTATTTAATTTAGTCAGAATAATAGATTGCTATGGATAATACTTTTTTCTTAACCAAAGTTGATAGGTCTCAAAAGCAAATACAGGGATTTCCCATTGTGGTGCAGCAGAAGTGAATCTGACTAGGAAGCATGAGGTTGTAGGTTCTATCCCTGGCCTCAAGGATCCAGCATTGCTGTGAGCTGCGGTGTAGGTCACAAATGCTGCTTAGATGCTGCATGCATTGCTGTGGCTGTGGTGTAGGCCAGTAGCTGTAGCTTCAACTCAACCCCTAGCCTGGGAACTTCCATATGCCATGGGTGCAGCCCTAAAATGACAAAAATACAAAAAAAAAAAAGGCAAATAGAGCATAGCACTTAAAAGAACATTATATAATCTGTTATCAAAGTAGCATTCCAAGGAAACTTTGTTTTCTTAACAAAGAAAAGTCAAGTTCATTTTGCACCAGCTTATCTTTAAATTAGTTTACTCAATTAAACTTATTCTAAACTTACTTCTGACAATTCATAACCCTTCTATAAATTTCTACTTCCTACAAACTTTCCAGTATTTTCTGTATCCATTAGTTTGTCCACTATTTTCCATTTAAAACAACAAGCTAGAAACAGACTTACTCTTCGTTTTCCTTTATAAAATAGAATTCCACTCCTCATTCCTTCTCACATAAAACTTTTGTGCCTCTTTTAGTAAGTTCCCTAATGGTTTATATCCTCAATCCTCTATTTTCTTAACTTTTTTTGGGGGGAAATATTTGACCAACTATTAGTTATGAAATGAAGTTTGTGCATGCCCTTTCCTGAAAGGTCGGTGGAATCTATTCCACCATAGCTTTTCATCTGAGCTGAGTCTTTCCAAAAATTTAGTTTGCCCCTCCACTTTACCTTGCCATACTTCAAATGCCTTAGATATATTTTGAGTCTGAGGTATGGCAACTCTAATTCCCTGAATTATGAGATTTCTCAAGTCCATCATATTCCCCCCAGTGGACAGCATTGTTATTGTCCCACCCAAGCTCTTCATTGGGAAATTTAGCTTCTGGTTTGCTCCCATGAGGCCATGGCTGCCCTTCAAATCATCCCCCTTTCTTACCCTGAAAATAGAATGCTCAAATAGACATTAATTCAGACCATGTATAGCCTTGTGGTCCAAGGAACTGATCCACTTGATCCTCTACCCTGTACTGTCCTCCAGCAATGGCTGTAATTCCCTCTTAAAATTTTTGGCCTTAGTGCTGGTTAAAGGGGCATTTACATATCCTATTCCTCACCCACCTAAGGAAACCTCCTGTAGTGGGAATAGAGGTTGTGGCTCTTCTTGTCCATCCCCAGCAGGAGTTATAGGAAATGGAAAATTTTGAATACCTTCCTGACATAGTTTTAACTCTCATCTAAGTCTGGACTAAGGCCCTGTCATATCCTTTGGTTTTATTGAGGTGGCAGGCTTTGACTCTGTGAGTGGACCCAGTGCTCTCACACCTGTCCAGGGGGCCCTGCACCCCTACCCCTCCTGCACTCCACTGGTGGTGACAGCAGCACAGCTATGGCAGAGGGGGCCAGCAACAATTTGGGGATTGCTAGGTGAATGTTCTTGGGTTTCCTCCTCATTTCCCTTCTGTTCCTGTGCTGAGGGGAAATAAGACCACCAGTCCCTGTCACCAACAGACAGCATAATCAATTTTTTCCTGGGACCCCAGTGACTTGTCCTGGACAAACTGAATGAGCAGCTAACAGACCCAATCCTCATCCAACCCAAACTTTGACCAGAAGATGAATGGGACAAGAATAGGTGTCTGTGTCCAGAAAAAACAACAATATTGAGTCAATCTTCCCTTCTTTTTGTTCTTCATCCATGGATTGCCCTCCTGATACTTTAACATTAATCCCAGAGGACTGTCTGGAGGAATTTGGTTTCCCCTGCCATTTGATCCTCTGAGTGGAGTCGTGGGTCAGGAAGACTTCCCATTTCCCTGGGATCATGCTCTGATCCTCCCATTTCACCTGAGACCTTTTGAGGATTGTGTTCTTACTTTGTGATTTCACTCAAGACCACTGGTCTCACTTGATACCTTTTGAGGCTTACAGATCCCTTTCCCTGACCACCAAGGATATACTCAATTATCCCTGCAATCTTTCCTACCTTGGTCCATGGACAGGGTCACCTGGTCACTGTGGTTGTCATTTTTCTCAGACTGCCCTCCTGTGTTGTCAAGAACCTCCCCACAGGTTTGAAGTTCATGGGTGTTGACCTCTCAGTTCAGGACCAACCACAACAGGGCTGTGGGATGCATCTCAACTTCTCAAGAACCCATGCTCCAGTGGACCCCAAATCCCAGATAAGCCTCCAAATTGTTGGGGAAAAGTGACTCTGGCTTGGATCGTCAATGTCAGAAAGTAAGACACATGAACATGGGGAGATCTTGACAAGGCTCTTTACTTCTGCAGAAGGGTGCAAGTGCTCAAAAGCACATGTGAAAGAGGGAAGACCCCCCATTTATCCCTAACACAGGTGGCATATCTGTCCCCTTCCCATTGGTCAATTCAGGGTGCACATGTTTCTTGGTTGGCTAATTTGAAACAAATTGTTACTGGGAGGAGAGGGAAAAGGGGAGGGGTGTAGGAGTGTATCTCAAGCAAAGCAGGAATGAAATGGAGTAATCAAGACTTCCTTTGATAGAAAGATATATGTTAATTCTCACACAGGTTAGGGGTCAAATTTCAGCTGCAGCCACTAGCTTATGCCACAGCAACATCAGATCCAAGCCTCATCAGTGACCTACACTGCAGCTCACAAAAACACCATTTCCTTAACCCACTGAGCAAGGCCAGGGATCAAACCTATGTCCTCATAGATACAAGTCAGCTTCATTACCACTGAACCACAACCAGAATTCTGTTCTAACATTTCTTAGATGTTCCAACCTGCTGAAACTTCAACATTCTCAGAATATGTATATTAACCTACAGTTGGGCAAAATCCTCTAATACAGAACCTATTTTTACAATAAAGTGTTGACTATTTCATGAATTAGTGAATCATGTATTGAAAGTGAAGAATAGAATGGTGTCTGTGAACATGGTTGTTAAGTGTGTTGGTTGTTCACCCTCAGGATTGTGTGGCTGATGGGAATGTGCATCTCACAGCCCATCCACAGCATTACAAGAGTATAGTATCACATGTCACTAGCCCAGAAAAGATCATAATTCAAAATTCAAAGTATGGTTTCCACTGAATGTGTACCACTTTCACACCATCAAAAAGTTTAAAAATTGTAAGTTGAACCACTGTAAGTTGAGGACCATCTGTAGAAGACCTAGTTGGTAAAGTTAGAACTGAATAATATAGTAACTAAAATAAGCTCAGTGGATTGATTTAACATCAGAATGGAGGGAATAGAAGAAACAATCACTGAGCTGGAAACCAGAAGAACTGAATCTAACCAAATCAAATAACTCCAACAATGGAGGGAAAAATAGACTGAAAATAAATAAACAGAGCCTCTGGACCTGTAGGTCTCTAACCAAAAATCAAGCATTTGACTCACCAGAGTCCCAGAAAAGAGAAGAGAGAAGAGCTGGAAAAGAACTGAAAAAAAAAATTGAAATTTCCCAAATTTGGCAAGAGACAGAAACCTATGCACTCAAGAAGGTGAACAAATCCCAAATAGGATAAACTCAAGAAATTCAAACAAGGATGCATCATAATTAAACTTCTGAAAACTAGTGATGAAGAAAAATCTTAAAGGCAGCAGAGAAAAATGACACTTAACAGGGAAAACAATTGGAGTGACAATGCATTTCTAATCAGAACCTACAGAGACAAAAAGAAGTGTCATGATGAAACAGAAGAGCTATTGACCTAGAATTCTATTTTCAGCAAAAATATCCTTTAAGAATGAAAGGAAAGTCAAGATATCCTCAGATGAAGGGAAACTAAGAAAATTTGTCATTGGCAGACCTACCCTAAAACATTGGCTCAAGGAGTTCCCCTTGTGGCTCAGTGGAAATGAATCCAACTAGGAACCATGAGGTTGTGGGTTCAATCCCTGGTTTCGCTCAGTGGGTTAAGGATCCAGCATTACCATGAGCTGTGGTGTAAGTTGCAGACATGGATGGCTCTGATCTGGTGTTGCTATGGCTGTGGCATAGGCCAGCAGCTCCAATTAGACCCCTAGCCTGGGAACCTCCATATGCCATGGGTATAAGTTTTCCCTCTCCTCTCAAAGTTTCTAAATTGTTTGACTTGAAGCAAAAATTACAATGCAATCTTATTTGGTTCTGAATTATGTAGAGGAAATATGTAGACATTTATATTATAAAAGGCAGAGGATAAAAAGATGTAAAAAAATAATGTTTGTATATTTTTACTCAAACTATATTGTAGTGGATGGTAATAAAGTTATATGATATAATTCCTAGAGCAAACACTTAGAAAACTACCAAAACTCAAATATTATAGATAAGTAAAAATGGAATGCTAAGAAAGTATAGGAAAAAGAAAAGAGAAATGAAAAATGGAGAAAAAAGACACAAAACAAAAATGGCAGAACTAAGCCCTAATACATCAGTAATTGCATTAAATGTAAATGGTCAAAATAGATCAGATAAGAGGACTCCCACTCTGGTATAGTGGGTTAAGGACCAGGCTTGTTACAGCTGTGGGATGGGTTGGCACAGATTTGAACCCTGGGCCAGGGAACTTCCATATGCCATGGATGTGGCAAAAAAAAAAAAAAAGAGAGAGAGAGA